>NC_045987.1:28545392-28657853 GCF_010909765.2 Amblyraja radiata
TTGTACCGGTACCAAAAAATGCCTCCCCAGCCTGTCTGAATGACTACCGTCCGGTGGCCCTTACCTCGGTAGTCATGAAATGCTTTGAGAGGCTGGTGAAGAAACACATCTGCGCCTTCCTCCCTCGGAACATGGACCCGTTGCAGTTCGCTTACCGTCCGAACAGATCCACGGACGATGCGGTCTCCCAGGTCTTGCACACCGCTCTCTCCCATCTGGACAGCCAGAAGGGGGGCTACGTGAGGATGCTGTTCATAGACTACAGTTCAGCCTTCAACACGATAGTCCCCACCAGACTGGTCGGGAAGCTAATGGAATTGGGGCTCAACACCTCCTTGTGTGCCTGGGTCCTGGACTTTCTCACCGCCAGGCCCCAGGTAGTGAAGATGGGAGGGAATACATCGAAGTCCCTCACCCTGAGCACAGGATCGCCCCAGGGTTGCGTCCTCAGCCCCCTATTGTACTCCCTGTACACACACGACTGTGTGGCTAGGTTCAGCTCCAACTCATTAATTAAGTTTGCTGATGACACTGTGGTGGTGGGCCTGATCTCAGACAACGACGAGAAGGCCTACCGGGAGGAGGTGGCTGATCTAGCACTCTGGTGCCAGGATAACAGCCTCCTCTTGAACATCAAAAAAACGAAGGAGCTGATCATGGACTTTAGGAGGGCACATCATCCGAGGACGTACACTCCATTGAGGATAAATGGGGATCCTGTGGATAGGGTGAACTGTTTTAAATATCTGGGAGTCCACATCTCCGAGGATATGACATGGGCATCACACGCCTCAGCACTCGTGAGTAAGGCAAGGCAGCGCCTTTACCACCTCAGGCAATTGAGGAAATTCAGAGTGTCTCCGAGGATCCTCCAGTGCTTCTACGCAGCGGCGGTGGAAAGCATCTTGTCCGGGAACATTACCATCTGGTTTGGGAATTGCTCTGCCAAGGACAAGAAGGCTCTGCAGAGAGTAGTGCGTTCGGCCGAACGCACTATGGGAACTTCACTTGCCCCCCTGCAGGAACTATACATCAGGAGGTGCAACTCCAGAGCCAACAATATCATGAGAGACCCCTTCCACCCCTGCAACAGACTGTTCCAGCTGCTACGGTCAGGCAAACGCCTCCGTTGCCATGCGGTGAGAACGGAGAGGTTGAGAAGGAGTTTCTTCCCAGAGGCCATTCGGACTGTAAACGCCTATCTCACCAGGGGCTAACTCTACTGAACGTTTTTCCTTCCATTATTTATTATGTAAAAGAATATGTGTGTTATGATTGTGTTTATAGTTTATTTGGCTGTTTGGTTGTTTGTCTTTTGCACAAAAGTCCGTGAGCATTGCCACTTTCATTTCACTGCACATCTCGTATGTGTATGTGACAAATAAACTTGACTTGACTTGACCCTATCCAGGAAGACAATGACTCAAACCTGGTGGGTAATCAGTGTGATGACATTGATGAGGATGGCAATGATGGCGTTTCAAATGAGAAGGACAATGGCCGTTTTGTTCCCAACCCTGACCAGATTGATGCCGATGGTGACAGCAGAGACATCTGCAAGGATGACTCTGACAACAACATCCCAGATATCTATGACATGTACCCCGAGAACACCATCGTGGGCGGCGCGACTCACCCGTTGCAGCGGCCCCTACAGCCTGTCTGTCTGTCTTTTTTTTTTTTTTTTGGTCTAGTTAAATGTAGTGTTTGGTGTTTTTTAACACTAGTTTTAAATGTGTATATGTGGGGGGCGGGGAGGGAAACTAATTAAAATCTCTTCCCTGTCTGGGAGACCCGACCTTTTCCCTGTCGGGTCTCCGTTGTCGTTGGGGCCTAGCACCGTGGAGCGGCCTCCAGCCTGAAAGACCCGGGGGCTCGGGAGACTGCGGAGCTGCTGAGCTGCGGACTACTCACCATCGTGGGGCTGGCCGGCCTCAGAGCGTGGGGAGCGGTGGTGACTCGCTGCTGCTGCGACTCGACTCCTGGGGCTCGGAGGCTCCAGCAACGCAGCCGCAGGTCCGGTGGACTGGGAGATCGGGAGCTCGCGGGTCCGGGGGGAGAGAGAGACCGCTTCCCGGAGCTCCCGCAACGCGACTTCTCCAGCCCGTGTCGCGGGGTTGGAACGACCAGGACCGGGACCGTACATCACCTGGCGCGGCTTCATGGCCGTGGGACTCACCATCGCCCGTGGGGGTTCCAACCTTGTACTTTCAGACTGGGAGCGGGGCCGTAAATCGCCCCGCGCGGCCTAAAATGGCCGTGGGACTTATCATCATCCGCCTGGGGCTTGGACATCGGGAGAGAAATTGAGAGCAGGGGAGAGAAAAGACTTTGCCTTCCATCACAGTGGGTTCACTGTGATGGATGTTTGTGTGAATTTAATTGTGTGTATGTCTGTAGGACATTGTCTTTGTTTGTATGGCTGTGTAAACAAAATTTTGTTTGAGTCTCACTGAGGCTCAAATGACAATAAATTTGTATTGTATTGTATTGTATTGTAGCGCCATCAGCGAGACTGACCTGAGGAAGTTCCAAAGGGGATGATGCAATCGTTCCCAACTGGGTAGTGCGCAACAAGGCCAGGGAGTTACTGCAGACCGCCAACTCTGACCCTGGCCTTGCTGTCGGATTTGAGGAGGTCAACGCCATCAACTTCAGTGGCACCTTCTACGTAAACACAGACCACAATCTACGGTGGCTTTGTCTTTGGCTTCCAGTCCAGCAGCCGCTTCTACATGGTGATGTGAAAGCAGGCCACCCAACCCTACTGGGAAAAGCTGTCCAAACCCAGGGATATGCAAGCATCTAACTCAAGGTGATGAACTCCACCACAGGATGAGGGGTATGGGGGGGGGGGGGGAGCACCTGTGCAACGATCTACGAAGAAACTGGCAACACCCTCGGACAAGTGCGAACTCTATGGCACAACCCCAATATCGGCTGAACGGATTACACCGCCTACAGGTAGCACCTGATCCATCGACCCAAAACAAGTTTCATCAGGATAGTTGTCAATGAAGAGAGTGAGAACTGGTTGCTATACCATTGGTTTGATGGACTTTGTGGTACTATTGAACTGGTAGCCATACCTTTGGTTTGGTGGACTTTTGGGTACTGTGATACATTATGGCTCTATCATTCTGTTAATCATTTCTCTAATGCTTGGGACCATTGTGTGTACCTACCGAGGACTATGAATGTCATCATGTTTGATAAAAAGGAGAGAATGAAAGAGCTAATAGTCAAATCTAAAATGGAGTCGTTCTACTACAAAAGCATGGACTAGTAGAACAAAAGAATGGCTCGGTGCCAAGTCTGAATGACTTTGTAAATTATATGGAACACAATATGGAGGACAGGTTGTCTTTTCAATAAAGACATTAAGATGGCAGCCTGCATAATAACATGTGCTTCTTTTCAAGGCCATAAAGAAGCTAAGATTGAAAAAATAGCTGACGCTCCAAAGACAAGTAATAACTTGTTATTGGATGAGCTTGATTTGGACCCAGCTTTTCTTATATTCTGAAAGGCTACAGAATCTTTCAGTCATGCCATATTCAGACGTGGTAGGAGTGTTTTACTGATAAGAAAATGTATAATTATGCTAGCTGTCCTTTGTTCTGTGAGAAGCCGAGAAGCACTGAGCAACGTTTGTGCTCACTGTAGATCTTTGCCACTCCCATCTGACGAATCAATTAAAGATTGCCATGGTTTACTTTTAACAGTTTTTGTTGCTATCTGCTTTTTAAGAAACAAACTTTGACACTACCACCTTCAAGAATCAGTAGACTTATATGCCAAGGCCCTCAATACTCCCTAAGGCATTACCATAAATGGTATATATTCTAGCCTCATTAGTACTCCAAAAAATATACTCACATAGCCATTTCTCTGCCCAAGTCATGAACACATCCATGTCATCTTGCAGCTCAAATCTATCCACCACACCATCATTAACTCCACCAATCATTATGTAAACTGCAAACTTACTGATCACACTTCCTACATCCACATTATTCACAAATATTGCAAACAGGAAGGTCCCAACGCTGATCCATTGGAACACCACAGGCATCAAATCACAAAAACAATCCTCTGTTACCTATTACCAAACTAGTTTTGATCCAATTTTCCAACTTGCTCTGGATCCCATGGGCCCAAAGCCTTTTGGCCAGCCTCCTATGTGGGACCTTCTGAAAGGCTATCCATTTCCTCCACAGATGCTGCCTGGCCTGCTAAGCCCCTCCAACTCTGGGAAAATCAGGTTGATTCTGCACCCCAAGAAAGGGAGTTTGTAGATTGCCTCCGAGATGGATTCTTAGAGCAGCTTCTACTGGAGCCTACTGGAGAGAAGGCAATTCTGGATTTAGTGTTGTCTAATGAACCAGATTTAACCAGGGAACCAGGGAACTCAAGATAAAGGAGGTAGCGACCATAATATGATAAGTTTTAATCTGCAATTTGAGAGGGAGAAGGTTAAATCAGAAGTGTCAGTGTTGCAGCTGCACAAAGGGGACTATGAAGGCATGAGACAGGAGCTGTCCAAGGTCGACTGGATCCTAGCATGAATGACAGTGGGAAAACAATGGCAGGAATTTCTGGACCTAATACAGAAGATGCAGAATCATTTCATTTAAAAGAGGAAGAAAGATTCTAAAGGGAGTAAGGGACAAGGGAAGTTAGGGATGGAATAAAACTAAAAGAAAAGGTGTATAACATAGCAAAGAGTAGCGGGAAGCCAGAGGATTGGGAAACCTTCAAAGGCCAACAGCAGGTAACAAAAAGGGCAATACGGTGTGAAAAGATGAAGTACAAGGGTAAGCTGGCCAAAAAATATAAAGAAGGACAGTAAAAGCTTCTTTAGGTATGTTAAGAGAAAAAGATTAGTGAAGACAAATGTGGGTCCCTTGAAGGCAGAAACAGGTGAAATTATTATGGGGAAGAAGGAACTGGCATAAGAGTAAAACAGGTATTTTGGTTCTGTCTTCACTAGGAAGACACAAACAATCTACCAGATGTACTAGAGGACAGAGGACCTAGGGAGACAGAGGAACAGAAAGAAATTTGCATTGGGCGAGAAATAGTATTGGGCAGACATGGGACTGAAGGATGATAACCCCCCAGGGCCTGATGGTCTACATCCCAGGGTACTCAAAGAGGTGGCTCTAGAAATCGTGGACGCATTGGTGATGATTTTCCAATGTTCTATAGATTCAGGATCAGTTCCTGTGGATTAGCTAATGTTACCCTACTTTTCAAGAAAGGAGTGAGAGAAAACGGGGAATTATAGACCTGACATCAGTGGTGGGGAAGATGCTTGAGACAATTATTAAATAAATAATAACTGCACATTTGGATAGCAGTAAAAAGATTGGTCCAAATCAGCATGGATTTATGAAGGGGAAATCCTGCTTAACTAATCTTCTGGAATTTTTTGAGGATGTGACGAGTAAAATGGATGAAGGAGAGCCAGTGGATGTAGTGTATCTGGACTTTCAGAAAGCCTTTGATAAGGTCCCACACATGAGATTAAAGGGCAAAATTAGATCACATGGTATTGGGGGTAGGGTATTAACATGGATAGAGAATTGGTTGGCAGACAGGAAACAAAGAATAGAAATAAGCGAGTCCCTGTCAGAATGGCAGGCAGTGGCGAGTGTAGTGCCGCAAGGCTCGGTGCTGGGGCCACAACTATTTACAATATATATTAATGATTTAGATGATGGGATTTTAAGTAACGCCAGCAAATTTGCAGATGACACAAAGCTGGGTGGCAGTGTGAACTGCGAAGAGGATGCTAGGAGGTTGCAGGGTGACTTGGACCGGTTGTGGGCAGATGCATGGCAGATGCAGTATAATGTAGATACATTTGAGGTTATCCACTTTGGAGGCAAGAACAAGGAGGCAGATTAGAATTAGAATTAGATCCTTTATTTGTCATTCAGACCGTACGGTCTGAACGAAATGTCGTTACCTGCAGCCATACATACAATAATAAACAACAGAACAGACAGTAAACACAAATTAACATTCACCACAGTGAGTCCACCAAGCACCTCCTCACTGTGATGGAGGCAAAAATCTTAGGGCTGCTGTCTCTTCCCTCCTCTTCTCCCTCTGCGCTGAGGCGATACCCCACCGTGCGATGGTAAGTCAGTCCCACGGCTCACCGAGCTCCGCGAACGGGCCGGTTCAAACTCCGCGGCCCGGGGGTGGTCGAAGCTGCCGCCCTCCAGTCCAGCGGACGCAGCTGTTGACGATGTCGTCCACTGGCCTGCGGCCGAACCCTGGACTCAGGCCGCCGCCGCCAGAACGCCGTCTCAGCCACCGGAGCACCGTTCCAGCCCCGAGCCGGGTCACCCTCATGTGAGCGCAATACCACCCTCGTGCCAGGCCGCCCTCACGGGAGCGTCTCAGCCCCGCGCCAGGCCACCCTCACGGGAGCGCCGTTACCCTCGAGCTGGGCTGCCCTCACGGGAGCGCCGTTACCCTCGAGCCAGGCCGCCCTCACGGGAGCGCCGTTACCCTCGAGCCAGGCCGCCCTCACGGGAGCACCGTTACCCTCGAGCTGGGCCGCCCTCATGGGAGCGTCGTTACCCTCGAGCCGGGCCGCCCTCACGGGAGCGTCTCAGCCCCTCACGGGAGAGCCGTTCCAGCCCCGAGCCGGGCCGCCCTCACGGGAGCGAGCCCAGGGCGAGTCCTGACAGGCTCTGCCTCCGGAGCCTCAAGGTCGAGCTCGAGGCCAGCTCCGCCATTAGGCCTCAGCGCAGACGGAGGCAGAGAAGGGGGATACGACAAGAAAGTCGCATTCCCCCGAAGGGAGAGACAGAAAGCCCTGTTTCAACCCCCCCCCCCCCCACACACATAACACAAACCTAAAAACCAAAAACTTAAATAAACAAGACGAAAAAAACAACACAAAAAAGTAAAAACAAGCGGACTGCAGGCGAGCCGCAGCCTTTCACCAGCGCCGCCACTTCCGGAAGATTAATATCTCAATTATGTCAGATTAGGAAAAAGAGAAGTGCAACAAGACCTTGGTGTGCTTTTACACCAGTCACTGAAAGTAAACATGCAGGTACAGCAGGTAGTGAAGAAAGCTAATGGCATAGAGTCATAGAGTGATATAGTGTGGAAACAGGCCCGTCGGCCCAACTCACCCACACCGGCCAACAATGTCCCAGCTTGGTCCATAATCCTCCAAACCCGTCCTATCCATGTCATAACGAGGTTAGACTTCATAATGAGGATTTGAGTATAGAAGTAAAGAGGTCCTTCTGCAGTTGTACAGGGCCCTGGTGAGACCACATCTGGAGTATTGTGTGCAGTTTTGGTCTCCTAATATGAGGAAGGACATCCTTGCTATTGAGGCAGTGCAGGGTAGGATAACGAGGTTAACCCCGGGACTGTCATATGATGAAAGATTGGAAAGATTGGAAAGACTGGGCTTGTACTCACTGGAATTGAAAAGGGGAGAGGGGATCTTAGGGAAACATATAAAATTATAAAAGGACTGGACAAGCTAGATGCAGGAAAATTGTTCCCAATGTTGGTGTAGTCCAGACAAGGGGCCACAGTCTAAGAAACGGGGAGGCCATTTAAAAATGAGATGAGAAAACCCTTTTTCACCCAGAGAGTTGTAAATTTGTGGAATTCTCTGCCACAGAAGGCAGGCCAATTCACTGTATGAATTTAAAAGAGAGTTAGATAGAGCTCTAGAGGCTAGCGGAATCAAGGGATATGGGGAGAAGGCAGGTTACTGATTGTGGATGATCAGCCATGATCACAATGAATGGCGGTGCTGGCTCAAAGGGCCAAATGGTCTCCTCCTGCACCTGTTTTCTATGTTTCTATGTGATGCTCCTTCCCTTGTTGATCTTCATAATTACCGTATCAAACAATTCCCTGGCCTAAAAAATTTCACAGAACATAAAATGAGAGAGTAACAGCATTTCCAGTGGACATGGATATCAAAATTTTCACTTCCTCGTGAAAGATGCTTTCCAAATAAAGGTCCTTTCGCCTCAGCAGAATCTTATATTTATATAGCATTTTTAATATTCCAATACTTCAAACATCAAAAGTTCTTTGGTACACACAGCAAACAAAATGTAGATTTGCAGAGCGAATGTACAAAACTCAAACCAGACACCAACATTTACAGTGCCCCCCATAATGTTTGGGACAAAGACCCATCATTTATTTATTTGCCTCTGTACTCAACAATTTGAGATTTGTAATAGAAAAAAATCACATGTGGTTAAAGTGCACATTGTCAGATTTTAATAAAGGCCATTTTTATACATTTTAGTTTCACCATGTAGAAATTACAGCAGTGTTTATACATAGTCCCCCCCATGTCAGGGCACCATAATGTTTGGAGCACAGCAATGTCATGTAAATTAAAGTAGTCATGCTTAGTATTTTGTTGCATATCCTTTGCATGGAATGACTGCCTGAAGTCTGCGATTCATGGTCATCACCAGGTGCTGGGTGTCTTCTCTGTTGGTGCTCTGCCAGGCCTGTATTGCAACCATCTTTAGCTTGTTTTGGGGGCTAGTCCCCTTCAGATGTCTCTTCAGCATATAACAGGCATGCTCAATTGGCTTCAGATCAGGTAATTGACTTGGCCACTCAAGAATTGACAATTTTTTAGCTTTTAAATACTCCTTTGTTGCTTTAGCAGTATGTTAGGAATCATTGTCTTGCTGCAGAATTAGTTTTGAGGCATCTGTTTGAACTTGAGCAGTTAGGATGTGTCTATACACTTCAGAATTCATTATGCTACTACCATCAATGAAGAAAAGTGAGCCAGTACCTTCAGCAGCTATACATGCTCAGGCCATAACACCCCCACCACCGTGTTTCATAGATGAGGTGGTATGCTTTGGATCTTGGGCAGTTCCTTCTCTCCTCCATACGTTGCTCTTGCCATCACTATGATATAAGCTAATCTTTGTCTCATCTGTCCACAAGACTTTTTCCTGAACTGTGGTTGCTCTTATAAGTACTTCTTGGCAAACTGTAACCTGGCCATCCTATTTTTGCTGCTAACCAGTGGTTTGCTTCCTGCAGTGTAGCCTCTGTATATCTGTTCATGAAGTCTTCTGCGGACAGTGGTCATTGACAAATCCACACCTGACTCCTGAAGAGTGTTTCTGATCTGTCGGACAGGTGTTTGGGGAATTTTCTTTATTATAGAGAGAATTCTTGTCATCAGCTGTGGAGATCTTCCTTGGCCTGCCAGTCCCTTTGCGATTAGTAAGCTCACCAGTGCTCTCTTTCTTCTTAATGATGTTAATATGCAAACTAGAGGGGTTCAGGCACAGTCAACTCAGAAAGTTTGGAGTGTAGTAGCTCTGGCACAATGGTGTTGAATGCAGAGCTAAAATCAACAAATGAAAGCCTCGCACAGGTCCCCTGGTGGTCTAAGTGCTGGAGGATGAAGTGCAGGCCAGGGTTGACTGCATCATCCACAGATCTATTGGCCCGATATGCAAACTAGAGGGTCCAGCAGGGGGATTGTGATATTTTTCAGCTTGACCAGCACAAGCCTTTCAAGGGTTTCTTTTCAAGATAGAACCGGCGGGCCTTGAGAGCTTCCTGGTGGGAGATGGAGCTGTAAAGGGACTGGACACCCATGGCAACAATAAGGCAAAGATGAGGGCGGTCACGGCGGTGCAGCGGTAGAGTTGCTGCCTTTGTGTGATTTGAGTATAGGAGCAGGGAGGTTCTACTGCAGTTGTACAGGGTCTTGGTGAGACCACACCTGGAATATTGCGTACAGTTTTGGCCTCCTAATCTGAGGAAAGACATTCTTGCCATAGAGGGAGTACAGAGAAGGTTCACCAGACTGATTCCTAGGATGTCAGGACTTTCATATGAAGAAAGACTGGATAGACTTGGCTTGTACTCGCTAGAATTTAGAAGATTGAGGGGGGATCTTATAGAAACGTACAAAATTCTTAAGGGGTTGGACAGGCTAGATGTGGGAAGATTGTTCCCGATGTTGGGGAAGTCCAGAACAAGGGGTCACAGTTTAAGGATGAGGGGGAAATCTTTTAGGACCGAGATGAGAAAAACATTTTTCACACAGAGAGTGGTAAATCCGTGGAATTCTCTGCCACAGAAGGTAGTTGAGACCAGTTCATTGGCTATATTTAAGAGGGAGTTAGATGTGGCCCTTGTGGTCCTTATGGAGAGAAGGCAGGTACAGGATACTGAGTTGGATGATCAGCCATGATCATATTGAATGACTGTGCAGGCTCGAAGGGCCGAATGGCCTACTCCTGCACCTATTTTCTATGTTCCAAACAGTTGATTTTGGAAAGCCTAAGGTTTGGCTGATGTCTCAAACAGTTGGCTAAGGTTTGGCAGACGTATCTAACTGTTGATAAACTGCAATAAAAGTTTCCAAAGTTGATGGAAAGACTGGAGGAAAGACTAGGTGCTGAGAGCTCTATTATACATGCATTAAAGAGGAATTTAAAACATACTTTAGCAATTACAAACACCTGTGAAGCCATGTGTCCCACACATTATGGTGTCCTGAAATGGGGGGACTATGTATGAACACAGCTGTAATTTCTACATGGTGAAACCAAAATGTATAAAAATACCCTTTAATAAAATCTGACAATGTGCACTTGAACCACGTGTTTTTTTCTATTACAAATCTCAAATTGTGGAGTACAGAGGCAAATAAATAAATGATGGGTCTTTGTCCCAAACATTATGGAGGGCACTGTAGGTTATATCAGCAGGGAATCCAACAGATTATATGCAGTGAGTGAAGATTGAAGTGTTAGCTTGGACAATTATACTGAAGTTTGCCTTGGAGATGGCTATTTCCAAAAAGAGTGTTGATCCAATGCAGCTTTGAAATCTGAAATTAGTTATATGGAAGGCAGTTATCAAACAAAAAAACAGCTGATTTCAAAGTTGCAGTTACCTAAAATTAGTAAGTATGCCTCTCCCAGACAAAACATGTTGTTTTTTAGTCCTTATTGCACAGGTAATTTGTACCCTGTTGTCTCTCTTTTTCTGCACCAATGACTACATTTCCTCGTTCTTTTTATAATTTGATACTTCAGGGAAATGTATAACTGTCGGGTCACTTACCTTTCTTTGAAGAAGCTGAGGCTGCGGTCCACCATTATCTTCAACCTCATATCGAATCTTATTGAAGAGAGCCAATGGGTACTGCTCTTCATAGAACTGAAAAAACTCATCCAAAATCTTCCCAGTCCTTTCTGTAAAATAGAACCAGACACATAGTTAATATGGTCAAGTATTAATTACAATTAGTTATTTGAATATCCTGGAGAATGGTACAAGTGAATCACCCTGTAGTTTCATTTTTCTATAGGGCTGAATGACTGAAATTTTTAGAAATGTTATAATTTAAAGTTTTGCTAAAATATGAGTACATTCTCAGTTGACCAGAAATCCAGTCCTTTCAAGTAACCACCAATTCTCAATGTCACACTGTCAATTTTGTGTCGAAAAGTCTCAATATTTTTACCGTTTATTGAAAATAATTGGTCATTGAGATGAGAAAAGGTTATAAAACGACTGTGAAAGGAAGAATTACTTCAAGAATGTACAATTGGTAATAATACTTGATTTTTAAATATATTGCAGAGGCTTGGTTAACAATCCAGAGCAAAGCAATCCGATTGAATGTTGCCAGGTGCAACATTCTCAACATTTATGAGGAGAAGGCAGGAGATTGGGGATAGGAGGGAGAGATAGATCAGCCATGATTGAGTGGTGGAATAGACTTGATGGGCCAAATTGCCTAATTCTGCTCCTGTCACATCCACTTCCCAGTCCATCACCAACTTTGACCTCCCCACCATCGAAGGGATCTATTGAAGTCGCTGCCTTAAAAAGGCAGTCAACATCATCAAAGACCCACACCGTCCTGGCCAAAACTCATTTCACCATTGTTATCGGGAAGAAGGCACAGGAGCCTGAAAACAGTAACGTCCAGTTCAGGAACAGCTTCTTCCCTACAGCCATCAGGCTGTAGGGATACGACAATAAATAAGCTCTGAACTGCAACAGACTATTATTATTATTGCACTATATTTGTTATTAATTGAGTATGTGTGCATGTGTATACACACACTGACATTTTTTTTTCTCCCGTTATGTACTATGTTTACATATTCTGTTGTGCTACAGCAAGCAAGAATTTAATTGTCCTATTTGGGACATATGACAATAAAACACTCTTGACTCTTGAATTGACTTGACTCTTATGAACTTATGATCTACGACCAAAACATTTAACATCTGATCATTAAATTAGAAATTGTTTTTGGTGCTTTTCGGACCAAGCTACGAGGGAATAGCTGGAAAATGGTACTAAACTAAAATGATCAGTCATGATCATGTCTGAAGAAGGGTCTCGACCCGAAACAACACCTATTCCTTTTCTCCAGAGATCCTGTCTGACCCGCCTTTACTCCAACTTTTTGAGTCTATCTATGATCATATTACAAGGTGGAGTAGGCATTCTGCTTTTCTCTATTGTTTTACTGGGATTAGATGACTTTTTTTGTCTGGGGTGGAACAAGTCTATTTGCCTGATGGTAACCAATCAATGTGTCAAGAATGCTTTATTGTCATTATTACTGAAAACGAACAATGAAATTCTTACGTGCAGCAGCAGAACAGGGTGTTTATCTATCTAGTAAACAAAGTACTCGATAGATAATAACATAAATAAATAAAACATTCAGTAAATAAAAAATGCAATATAGTACAAAAACAAAACAAAGCATAGAGTCCCGAGTGCAACAAAGACAGATTGTAATTCGGAGCTTAGTTGGAGTTCACAGTGTTCAATAGCCCATTGGTTGTTGGTAAGAAGCTGCTCCTGAACCTGGATGTTACAGTTTTCAGACTCCTTTTCCTTCTTCCTGATATCATGAGTGAAATTAGAGCATGGTCAGGGTGCTGTGCGCCTTTCAGATGATGCTGACTGCCTTTTTGAGGCAGTGCCTTTTATAGATCCGTTTGATGGTGGGCAGAGCAGTACCCGTATTGGACTGGACAGCGTTCACCACTTTTTGTAATCTTATTTGTTCCTGGGCGTACGAGTTCATGGCTGAACCAGGTTGTGATGCAGCCAGTCATCTCGTTCCACAGGAACTGCAGGATTATTATTTATTTTTCTTAATTTGTTGCCACGAAATATTTATATCTGGTGTATCCACTTTTAAAATTACTGTTGATGTAACATTATATAGAAGCTCAATAACTATCTCCTTGTTACTGCTTATTTTCAAAGTTACAAGGCTAAAACAAACTTGATATTTGCCAGATGGGGCCTTAACAGACTGTCCTGTCACTGTCCCACAGATGATCGGATATCAGACTAAAGCAAAACAGGAAATTGGATTACTACTTGAGAGAAATAAAATTGCAAGGATCAGAGAAAAAAAGCGAGTGGAATCAATTAGATATATATTCCAAAAGGTCAGCACTTGCTCAGTGAGTTGACATTTGTACCCAAAACATACAACTCATAACAGATATGATGATTCTCTTGCATTGAAATGGTTAGTTGAAGAGTGGTGAGATTATGAGCTAGCACTCTTGGCTTTCTTCTCCTAGCCACCAAGGAAAGTCAAGCATTAATTAACTCGAAGAGTTCTTGATTAAACACCTATTACCGCTCAAGCATGACCTTAAATATTGTATGGCAAAGGATTGGCACATATGTTCATGGGTCTGACTGACCTATTGAGTACTTAAATTTCCTATTTTTATTTCAGATTTCCTGTTTCCACATTGTATCTCTAAACTAAATAAAATAAACTTAAATTGGGAAGAACGGAAGCAGCAGATGAGGTTAGAGTCCAATAAAGCTGCATCATAACGTCCTGGTGCCTCTGCAAATTTACTGACTAAACCGTCTTAATGACTATTCCCATGGGAATGTCCAGCAACCACAGAGACATCATTAACCCTGCACTCAGGAGGCCACATACCATTCTGGGATCTCATTCACACAAATGTTCTGTCTGTCTCCCCCACATGTTAGTCCCTATCAGTTCTAGACTCCTTAATGACTCCATCCTTCTCTGCTGTGCATCAGAGACATTGTGACATCTTCCGTCAGATATTATCTTGAAAAGTATAAGATTAAGCATTTTCTCTGCCACAGAAGCAGTCAAAGCCAGGTTATTAAATATAATCAGGGAGGCATTAGATATTGTGTATGAAGGAACTGCAGATGCTGATTTAACCCAAAGATAGACACAAAATGCTGGAGTAACTCAGCTGGACAGGCAGCATCTCTGGAGAGAAGTGGGTGACGCTTCGTGTCGAGACCGTTTTTCAGACTGACGTCAGGGAGGAAAGAGATAGATACATAAGGAAGTGTGAAGGTGTGAAAACAGGGCAAAGGGAATGGAGATTAAGGAAAATGTAGAATAGATCCTAGCTGGGATAAGGTAACAACAAAGCCAACAGAGATAAAATATAGTCTGAGACAGTAAGACTGGTCAGAGAACTGAGAAGAGGGAGGGATAGAGAGTGGGTGAAAGCAAGGGTAACTTGAAGTTAGAGAAGTCAATGTTCATACCGCTGGGGTGTAAGCTGCACAAATTATATTAGAGGTGCTGTTCCTCCAATTTGCGCTGGGTCTCACTGACAATGGAGGAGGCCCAAGACAGAAAGGTCAGTGTGGGAATGGGAGGGGAAGTTAGAGTGTCCAGCAACCGGGCGATCAGGTAGATTCAGGCGGACTAAGCGGGTGTTCAGCGAAATGATCGCCGAGCCTGCTCTTGGTCTCGCCGATATACAGGAGTCCACACCTGGAACAGCGGATACAGTAGATGAGGTTGGAGGTGTTGCATCTCCTGCGGTTGCAGGGGAAAGTACTTGGGGTGTGGGTGGTTTGGGTTCGAAAGGCTGAGTTGACCAGGGAGTTGTGGAGGGACCGATCTCTGCGGAAAGCGGTGGAGATGGGAAGATGTGGCTAGTGGTGGGATCCCGTTTGAGGTGACGAAAATGTCTGGGGATTATGTGCTGTATGCGACGGCTGATGGGGTGCAAGGTGAGGACTAGGGGGACTGTCCCTGTTACAACCGGGAGAGGGGGCGCAAAAGCAAAGCTGTGGGATATCGAGAAAACCTTAATGAGGGCCTCGTCTATGATGGAAGAGGGGAACCCCCATTCCCTAAAGAATTAGGACATCTCCGATGTCCAGTTATGGAAAAAATGAGAGATGTCCTCATTCTTAGGTATTACTTATTGTCCTTAGAGCGACTGCTGCAATTATTCTTCTGTTTCACAGGCTAAAAGAGATATCCAATACATTAACATTTAATAGGGGTTCAACACTAATACTGACTATGAGTTAAACAAATTAAAGTAGAATACATTGCAAGCTGAATTTAATTACTTTAACTCAGAAATCGAGCAGGCAAGTTATTTCCGTAATGTGTCTGATTGCAGTTTCTGACAAAACAAATATAGCAATATTAATCTTATCCTTCACTCCTCAGATGAACACAGGGCACCACTGTTTTCTTCTACAAAGTACAAATTATTCCTTTTTTTATTTAAATAGTACAGTGGTTTCTTAGAGGATGACTCATCTGTAAAAATGTTACCATGTGCGCTACTATGATAGTCTTTCAAACCACAATGACACACATATGATGTTAAGTTTTCCAGCATTTTGAGGAATGGATTGCAAAATGTCTGCTCCATTTTACGATCAGAAAAGCTCACTAAAAATATTAATTACTCAATTATTGATGATCAAAGAAATTGTGCACCTTAATCTTACTTTTCAATTCTATTTTCATCATCAGAACTTAACATAAAACTGTACAGCATGTTGTTGCCGAACATTATGCCTAGTTAACTGATCTTATCTGCCTATACATGATTCATATCCCTCTGTTCCCTGTATTTTCATGTGCCTATTAAAAGCCTCTTAAATGCCACTATTGTATCAGCCTCCACCACCACCGCTGACAGTGCGTTCCAGGCTCCTTCACTCCCTGTATATAAAACTTGCGCTGCACATCATATCATCATATCATATCATCATATCTATCTATCATATCATATCTATCATATCATATCAAGGTGCTTGAGGAGTATAAAGAATGTAAAAAGAATCTTAAGAAAGAAATTAGAAAAGCTAAAAGAAGATATAAGGTTGCTTTGTCAAGTAAGGTGAAAGTAAATCCAAAGGGTTTCTACAGCTATATTAATAGCAAAAGGATAACGAGGGATAACAAGAGATTTTTATAATTTGGGTAGGGATGAGTTCAGAAATCCACTCCTCTCTAGATTTGGTCAATTATTTCCCCAGGTTTTGAATAAAATTGTTCACAAAACATCAAAAAAAAAAAATATCAAACTGCTGCATGAGTCACAGTGCCATCTCACAGATGTACAATCACAATGGATCTCATTTACATATGATGTCACAATGGGTCAGCGGAGGGAGATCTCTCCCCCTCCCTGCCTCCCTTCCATCCCAGTGCCTTTTTCCCCCTTCTCTCTCGCCCTCCCCTTTCTCTCGCCCTCCCCTTCTCTCTCTCTCCCCATCATCTCTCCCCCTCCTCCTTTCCTCTCCCCCTCTTCTCCCCCTCTCCCCATCCCTCTCCTCTCACCTCCCCTTCTTCCCCTCTCCTCTCCCCTTCCCCCACCCCTCTCTACCCCCCTTCCCCCCCTACCCTGTCAACCCCTTCACCCTCCCCGCTCTCCTCCCCTCCCCCTCACCCATCCTCATCCCCCTCTCTCCTTTCCCCCCTCCCCTCTCCTCCCCCTCCCCATTCTCTCCCCATCCCCACTCTCTCCCCATCTCCCTCTCCCCAACCCTCCCCCCCTCACCCACATATCATCTCCCCCTCCCCTCCACCCCCCTCTCCCTGTCTCTTGCCCTTCTGTCTCTGCCCCTCTCTCTCTGCCCTCACTCTCTACCCCCCCCTCTCTAGACGCGCCTGCGAGTTGGGGGCTATGCGTCAGTGGATAGGGCGGTTATGGGGTAAAAGGAGCAAATTAATAATATTAATATAATATCAAGGGGGGTAGTTAGCATGTGTGCGGGGTGCTAGGTAGTGTGTGTGATGCCAAATGCTTCCCCCCCGCAACCGCATGTTGGGGGAACAGACCAAACGGGTCTGCACTTGGTCTATTATCTATTCAGTGTGTGTGTGTGTGTGTGTGTGTGTGTGTGTGTGTGTGTGTGTGTGTGTGTGTGTGTGTGTGTGTGTGTGTGTGTGTGTGTGTGTGTGTGTGTGTGTGTGTGTGTGTGTGTGTGTGTGTGTGTGTGTGTGTGTGTGTGTGTGTGTGTGTGTGTGTGTGTGTGTGTGTGTGTGTGTGTGTGTGATTGTGTATGTGAAACGTATTTCCTCGAAAACCAGACGCAAAAACGCGGAGATTTTTACTTATTTCGGGAGGGATTTAAAATGATTTCAGAAATCCACTCCTCTCTAGATTTCATCAATTATTTCCCTAGATTTTGAATAAAATTGTTCACAAAACATCAAAAAATTATAAAATCAAACTGCTGCACAATGGATATCATTTACATAAATGACATCACAATGGGACAGGTGTGGGAGATTGGAACCTTCACGTGGCCCCACTAAAATCAAACTGCTGCAAGAGTCAGTGCCATCTCACAGATGTACAATCACAATGGATCTTATTTACATATGATATCACAATGGGACAGGGGTGGGAGATCTCTCCCCCTCCCTCCCACCCCGTGCCTTTCACTCTCCCCCCTTCTCTCTCTCTCTCCCCCTCCTCCCCTCCCCCACCCTCTCCTCCTCTTCCCCTCTCCTGTCCCCTACCCCCACCCCTCTTTACCCCCCCTCACCCACCCTTCCCCCCCTCTACCACCCCCTTCCCCTACCCGTCTCCCGCTCTCCTCCCCTCCCATCCTCATCCTCTTCTCTCCCCCTTACCCCCTCTCTCCACCCCCACCCACCCCCTTCCCCCCTCTGCCCTCCCTCCACCTCATCCCTCTCCCCTCCACATACCTCCCCCTCCCTTCCCCACTCTCCACCTACTCTCCCCCAGTCCCCCCACCCCACCTCCTCCCCTCATTCTGCCCCACTCCCCTCTCCTCTCTCTCTCCCCCATCCCCCCTACTTTCTCTCCCCTGCCTCCCTCCCTCTCCCCCCCCCCCATGTTTCCTTGCATCCCATCTTAAATAGAGACACATGAGCCATCCTCCAGTCATTCAGCACCTCACCTGTGATGATTCGTATATTTAAACCAGGGTTCCTGCAATCTATTTTCGAGCTTCCCACTGTGCTAGGATATATATGAGATATTTAATAACCTTCATATTGGTTTCTGAGGCACCCTATTCACTCTCTAGCTACCCTCTTTCCCTTAATGTACATAAATTATCTTTGGATTCTCCTTAATCGGATCTGCCAGAGCCATCTCCTGTTGTTAAGGTTCCAGGATTTTGACCCAGTGATGGTGAAGTAACAGCAACATATTTCCAAGTCAGGAGGGTCTGTGACTTGGAGTGCAACTCCCAAGCAATGGTGTTCCAATGCTTTTGCTGCCCTTCACCTTCTCGCTGATAGAAGTTGTGGGCTTGGAATGTGTTAATCTCGGCTCCTTGCCAAAGCGCAATGAAAAAAACCCAAAGTTAGGTATCATTACGCAGGGAGGTTTAGAAACTTCTAGATTTAACTGTGCCAGCTGGAATTTGTCTTAAGACACTGTAGAATTCCTTACAATTCAAAGCTTAAGTAGATAGAGATATAGGAACAACCTGATGAAACCAAAACAAGATGCCAATGAAATACATCAAATCAAGAGATATAGGGAAACACCCAGTAACGCAAATCGATTCATGATTTGCTGTCAACAAAAGATTGCTTAATAAATGGCTTGCAGAACTGAGAGCAATCAAGCCAAAACACCTTTGAAGTCCAAAATACTCAAAATACACCTGACATCCAGATTGTATTACTATTTGATCCTTACCGAGGAACCCAAAAACTGTCAAAGAAAACTTAACTGGGTGATTACGTAGAGTCAAAATGATCTTTCACCTCCCACAATACTCAATCTATCACGATGCACTACTGGACTGACTAAAGCTGGAGGCACAGATTCCTTCAACCTTCAAAGAACATACATTTTAACAGCAACAAGCCCTTCATCCTACAATGTCTGTGCCAAACATAATGCTACAATAATCACATCTCCATATTCACATCATTTATGCAATTAAGAAAAACAAATGCTGGAAATAGTCAGATGGTTAGAGTTAACATTGCAAATTGATAACATTTCTCCAATTTCCTTGTGTGTAAATGACTATCAACCTGAATAATTATCTCTGATTTTCTTTTTGTAGATGCTACCCAACCTGCTGAAAAATATATCCCGCAACAATTGTTTCTATTTCTAGCATAATGAATATTTCAATTATTGCTGTACTTTTAAGTACATTAATATGATAAAGCAATACAACAGGTTTTTCCAGTTAGACTTCAGTTGAGGCATAACATCCCTCAGTTGCTTTGTTTATTTAAAAGAACGACTTGATCCAAAATTTTAAAGGAGAACAGTCCGTGGCAAAACTCGAACCAATTATCACATTTTTGGTCCAGTTATCAAGTCTCGGGTCAGAAATGTGCAGAAAAATCTGCACTGACATTGGGCAGCGCGGCAGAGCAGCTGGTAGGCATCACAGATGGTTAATATTGCACTGGTAGTTGGAAATAAAATAGCCCAGAAAGGGGATGAGACTGACAGCAGTCCGAGACAGTTGATGTCACGCCGGCAGCTAGAAACAGGGTTGATTTTGCGTCGTAGCTAGTAGAACTGCTACCTCACTGCTCCTGTTACCTGCTTTAAACCGAACCAGTGCTGCCTGTGCTCAGTTTGCCCATATGGGTTTTCGCTGGGTACAATCATACAGTACAGAAATAATACTCTCATGATTTTGCACATTTCTCACCCTCCTACGCTCCAGGTCAAAATGTTCCAATCTATCCAGCTACTTATAACTTAAGCCCTCGAGTCCTGGTAAACACCCTGGTGAATCTTATCTGCACCCTTTTCAGCTTTATCACATCCATCCTCTATATGGGTAACCAGAACTGCACAAAAAAGTCAAAGTGTGATCTCACCAATGTCTTGTACAGTGGCAACATGACATCCTAAATCGTGTACTCAATGCCCTGACTGAAGGCGGCATGTCTTCTTCATCACCCTATATATCTGCATTTTCATGTTCTGGAGACTGTATCTGTATCCTTAGAACTCTCTTCGACAGCCCTATCATTTTCTGGATAACTCCTCCTTGGTATAATTTACCAAAGTGCAACACTTTGCACTTGTCCAAGTTACATTTTATCTGCCGTTTCTTAGCCTACTTCCCAGCACATCTAGATCCTGTTAGTATTCTGAAATAGCTGTATGTTCTACCAACAATTTTGGTGTCATGGGGCAGAGAACAGTACAATGCAGAAAAAATCCTTCAGCGCACAATATGTATGCCAACTACGATAAACTAATCTCAACTGCCTGCAAACGATCCATATCCATCCCCTGCGCCTATCTAAAAGCCTCTTAACTGCCACTATGTACACAGTATTAGTGAGACCACATTTGGAATACTGTGTACAGTTCTGGGGTCCATACTTAAGAAAGGATGTACTAGCCCTGGAGGCAGTGCAGCGAAGGTTTACAAGATTAATTCCTGCAATGAGGGGATTGACATATGAGGAAAGGTTAAGTAGGCTGGAACTCTACTCTTTGGAGTTTAGAAGAATGAGAGGCGATCTCATTGAAACATATAAGATCGTGAGGGGCCTTGATCGGGTGGATGCACCGAGGATGTTCCCAATGATCGGGGAAACTAGAACTAGGGGACATAGTTGCAGAATAAGGGGGGGCTCTTTTAAAACGGAGATGAGGAAGAACTTCTTCACCCAGAGGGTGGTTAATTTATGGAATTCACTGCCCCAGGGAGCAGTGGAAGCAGAAACTTTAAATATATTTAAGACTAAAATAGATGGTTTTTTAGCTGCCAAGGGGATAAGGGGCTACGGGGAGAGGGCAGGGATATGGACCTAGGTATGGTTAGTATAGTAAGACCTGAGTAATCTCCTGGACAAGTGTCGATCGCCTGGATTGGGGTCGGAGAGGAATTTCCCGGATTTTTTTCCCGAATTGGACCTGGGTTTTTATCCGGTTTTTTGCCTCTCCCAGGAGATCACGAGGTTTTTGGGGTGGAGAGGGGTGATAGCGGTATAAAGGGGAGGGTAGTGTCTTGTGTTCTGTGTCTTGTGTCTACTGTTTGTGGGTAAGTGTGTCTGTTTAGTGTTCAGCCATGAGCGAATGGCGGTGCGGGCTCGACGGACCTGGTGGTCTACTCTCGCACCTACTTTCTATGTTTCTATGTTTCTATGTTTCTATTGTATCTGGCCCCACTGCCACCCCTGGCAGATCATTCCAAGTACCCAATACTCTTACACCACAGGTTTCCTTTAAACTTTGCCCTCTCACCTTAAAGCTATGCCCTCTAATCTTTTACATTTCCACCCTGGGTTCTGACATTACCCCATCTATGCCTCTCATAAATTTATATACTTCTATCAGGTCTCTGCTCTATTCCAACGTTCCAGAGAAAACAATCCAAGTTTGTTCAACCTCATTTTATAACTAATATTGTCTAATCAAGACAACATCCTCTAATCAACTGAACTCAATATTCCAAATGCAGCCGAAAACCCACCAGCCAGAATTATCCCTTTGCACCAAAAGACATTATCTTCTGGCTTGGCCTTCCATTGAGGCTTACTAAAATCCACGCAGACAACACTCACCACCCTGCCCTCATCACCTCCTCAAAAAACTCGATCAAGTTAGCAATATATGACTTGCAAAGTACAAAGCCATACAATACAATACAATACCGTTTATTTGTCATTTGAACCTCACATGAAGTTCAAACGGAATTTGGTTTCTGCAGTCATACAAGAAAAGAACCAAGACACACACCAACACAATTTACATAAACATCCATCACAGTGAATCTCCTCCTCACTGTGATGGAAGGCAAAGTCTTGTCTCTCCCCTGCCCTCCATTCCTCTCTTGAAGTCAAAGCCCCCGGTGGGTGCTAGCAAGTCCCACGGCCACTTAAAGCCGCGCCGGGCGATGTAAGGCCCTGCTCCGGGTCCCGATGTTGGAGCCCCCGGCAGGGCGCTAGCAAGTTCACGGCCATTTAAAGCCGCGCCGGGCGATGTAAGGCCCCGCTCCAGGTCACTCTCAACCACACAATTAGAGCGGGAGAAGTCGCCGTTGCCGGTGCCCCGCAAAGCGGTCTCCCACCGGGGACCCGCAAGTTCCCGGTGTCACCATCCACCGGAGTCGGGTCGCAGCCGCGCGCCACTGCAGCTCTCCACGCTCCGAAGCCGGCCAGCTCCACGATGGTAGGTCCGCAGCTCCGCCGGCTCCGTGACTTGTGAGCGGTTCCGGTTGGAGGCCGCTCCACGGTGCTAGGCCCCAATGGCAACGAAGACCCGACAGGGAAAAGGTCAGGTCCCCATACAGGGAAGAGATCTAAAAGTTTCCCCCACCCACCCCTCCGCCCCCCACACATACACAGTCAAAAACCCACCACAAACTATACCCTCAACAGGACAATAAAATAAAAAAAGACAGACGGACTGCAGAGGCCGCTGCGACGTCGGTCGCGCCGCCAACCCAGCGTCTAATAGATGTTGACTGTAACACTCGTTGCGGAGCTTCCCAAAGTTGACACGAAGGAATTAAGTTTGTGACTTGGTCCGTACGAAAGGTAAACAAGAGACAGTGTGTTGCCAAATTGAAGATTGGCTCAGTTTCTTAGTTTTGATGACCAATTTATGACCAAAAATTTTTTTAATTGATTTTAAAAAGTTAGAAAATATATCGTAAACTTTCGTTGCATTTTTGACACCACGATGTTTTTGATATATTAAATTGGAAAATAAGAAAAAATATTTAACTCTCTCAGAAATCACTACTACCCTAGGATACCTCGTTGGGATTTTGAAAAGTATTAGAGGTTTGGAGCTTCCATGGTTTAACTAACAGAGGGGGTGGGGTGGTGTGGGGAGGGATGGTGAGGGGGATGGGGTGGTGAGGGGGATGGAGTGGTGGGGAGAAGGGGGAAGAAACAGAGGAGGGGTAAAGGGGGTGAGGAGGGTATGTGTGGAGGGGGAAGGGGAGGGAGGAAGGGATGGTGTGTGGGGAGGAGTGGGAAGGGGGTGTGTGTGTGGGGAGGAGGGGGGAAGGGGGTGTGTGTGGGGAGGAGGGGGAGGGGGTAAGGTGGGGTGTGGGGGAGGGGGGTAAGGGGGGATGTTGGGGGGAGGGGAGGAAGGGGTGGGGGGGGGAGGGGGTGTGGAGGGACTCCACTCAGCGGCCACCGGCCGCTGCAACACACAACTCCTCCTGACTCCACACAGACAGCTTTTCGGACTCCACAGACGGCTTTTCTGACTCCACTCTTGCGGTCCCAATCAGGACTACTTGCGGACCCAGCCCCGCCTCCGGGACTTTATTCTCCAGCGGGTACCGGAAGGGGCATTACCTTCATAGTGACTGACAGGCATGAAGGCCAATCTGCTGACCTCACGATTTTTTAAACCTTCATAACTTTTGTATAATTCCACCAATCGGAACAAAACTTGGTGGGTTGGAGGAGAACGGTAAGGTGGCGAAAAAATCCTATCGATAACACAAATTTTGCGCATATTAAAAAAAACGGTCGTGGTCAAGATGAAAGTTTTAGTAATAGTACAGATTATACCAATCTATACCAATCAGGCGCCATCCATAATGTTTAGGACAAAGACCCATTATTTATTTATTTGCTTCTGTATTACACAATTTGAGATTTGTAATAGAAAAAATACATGTGATTAACGTGCACATTGTCCGATTTCACTGGAGGCCATTTTTATACATTTTAGTTTCACCATGTAGAAATTACAGCAGTGTTTAGCTGGTGCAGCAGCAGCGATAGCGGCGACCAGACTTCGGAGCTGGGGCAGTGGCTGCGGGAGCGGCAGTGGCCACCCGACCTCGGAGCTGGGGCAGTGTTCCGGCGGCAGCGGCGACCCGACGTCAGAGGATCGGCCGCGGGCCCAGTGGACAACATAATCGGGAGCTCGCAGGTCACAGGTTGGTGATCTGTTCTCCAGAACTCCCGCATCAACAGCTGCGTCCGCTGGACTGGAGGGCCGCAGCTTCGACCACCCCGGGCCGCGGAGTTGAACCGGCCCGTTCGTGGAGCTCGGATTCAGCCGCGGGACTAACATTACTTACCATCACCCGGCAGGGTCACAACATCCTAAGCCTGGATCGCCTCGGCGCAGAGGGAGAATAAGAAGGGAAGAGACAAAGACTTAAGACTTATCACAGTGAGTAGGTGCCTGGTGAACTCACTGTGGTGGATGTTCATTTGTGTTTATTGTGTGTTTTTGTCATTTTTACTATATGTAGGACTGCAAGGCAACGAAATTTTGGTCAGACCGCAAGGTCTGAATGACAATAAAGGCTACTTTGACTTTGACTTTGATAGTGCCCCCCATTTCAGGGCACCATAATGTTTGGGACAAATCAATGTCATGTAAATGAAATTAGTCATGTTTTGTATTTTGTTACAATCCTTTGCATGCAATGACTGCTTGAAGTCTGCGATTCATGGACATCACCAGTTGCTGGGTGTCTTCTCTGGTGATGCTCTGTCAGGCCTGTATAGCAGCCATCTTTAGCTTATGCTTGTTTTGGGGGCTGGTCCCTTTTCAGTTTTCTCTTCAGCATATAACAGGCATCCTCAATTGCCTTCAGAACAGGTAATTGACTTGGCCACTCAAGAATTGACCATTTATGAGCTTTGAAAACCCCCTTTGCTGCTTTAGCAGTATGTTTGGGATCATTGTCTTGCTGTCGAATGAACCGCCAGCCAATATGTTTTGAGGCATTTGTTTGACTTGAGTAGATAAGATGTGTCTATACACTTGAGAATTCATTATGCTACTACCATCAGCAGTTGTATCATCAATGAAGAAAAGTGAGCCAGTATCTTCAGAAGCCATACATGCGCAGGCCATAACACCCCCACCACCGTGTTTCACAGATGAGGTGGTATGCTCGTCTCATCTGTCCACAATACTTTTTCCAGAACTGTGGTTACTCTTTTAAGTACTTCTTGGCAAACTGTAACATGGCCATCCTATTTTTGCGGCTAACCGCTGGTTTGCATCTTGCAGTGCAGCCTCTGTATTTCTGTTCATGAAGTCTTCTGCGGACAGTGGTCATTGACAAATCCACACCTGACTCGTGGAGAGTGTTTCTGATCTGTCGGACAGGTGTATGTGGATTTTTCTTTATTATGAAGAGGATTCTTCTGTCATCAGCTGTGGAGATCTTCCTTGGCCTGCCAGTCCCTTTGCGATTAGTAAGCTCACTAGTGCTCTCTTTCTTCTTAATGATGTTCCAAACAGTTGATTTTGGTAAACCTATGGTTTGGCTGATGTCTTTAACAGTTTTATTCTAGTTTCTCAGTCTCATAATGGTTTCTTTGACTTTCATTGTCACAACTTTGGTCCTCATGTTGATAAACAGCAATAAAAGTTTCCAAAGTTGATGGAAAGGCAGGAGGAAATACTAGGTGCTGAGAGCTCTCTTATACCTGCATTAAGGAGGCTATTAAACACACCTGAGCAATTACAAACGCCTGTGAAGCCACGTGTCCCAAACTTTAAGGTGCCCTGAAATGGGGGGGGACTATGTATAATCACAGCTATAATTTCTACATGGTGAAACCAAAATGTATAAAAATGGCCTTTAATAAAACCTGACAATGTGCACTTTAATCACATGTGATTTTTTTTCTATTACAAATCTCAAATTGTGGTGTACAGAGGCAAATAAATAAATGATGTGTCTTTGTCCCAAACATTATGGAGGGCACTGTACATGACTGATGAAGACAAGCATACCATATGCTTTCTTTATCAATACACTTGTGTTGCTATTTTCAGGGAGCTATAGATTTGGAACCCCAGATCTTCTGTGCACCAATTCTGTTACGAGTCCTGCCATTAGTCCTGTCACCGAAAAGGGAGGGGAAAAGGGTGAATTTCTCTGTTAGGGTGAACTAGGCCTGCTGCAGATAAATTGATGATGAAATCATCCAGCTGATTTTAACACTGAAATGGGCAACAATATTGACAAGATTTGATATAAAACAACAATGTGAAACGTTTAAGGTAGTGCAGGACAAAATACATTCTACTAAGAGGAATATATATGGGATTCCATGGATGAATAAAGACATGGTGGCACAAATGAAGGTAGAGAAAGATATCAATATTAAACATACAGATAGAAGTGTATAATATGAAAGAGTATTAAACTCAAAATAATTAGGGAGGAAAAGAGAACTTTAAAACTAAGTTGATAACAAAAAAAGTAAAATTCTAGAAATATTTTATGGACACATATAAAGGTTGGGATGGGAAGAGGGCACTAAGAGACGATACCACAGGTAACAATAATCAGAAGTCTGAAATATTAATTTATTTTTCTCATTTTAATTTACAAGCAAGATAGAACGTGATTATGACATTAAATGATGAGATAATCAATAAGATAAATTTCGTACAGAAAAAGAACATTTAATTATACATTTTTAAAAAGCAAAACCAGTGGTCAAGATGTAAGACATCCAAGTATTTTAAAAGAATACAGGGATGAATAAAATGTGCAGTGTTAGTTTACTGGCAGGTAACAGATGTGAAAAACAACATTTATGAAGCAAGAAAAGATGTATCTGAAGAATTTAGACCAATCAGCCTGAGATTAATTTTTGCAAATGTAATGGAACTCCCACGAAGGGGAGAATGGAAGAGCACTGGAAATAAAAAAATGAAAAGATAACAGAACAGATAACCGTATGCAGTAAACCTTTCTAAACATTGTAAAAGCTTTTGTTGACATTTATAATGCACAAATAAACCTAGTGAAATGGATAACGAAGCAGAACGGACTGATTGAATGATTCAATGACACTTTATTGTTGCATGTACCAAGATACAGTGAAATGCTTTGTTTTGCACACAATCTTGTAAAATCATGTAGCAGACCTCACCTAGGCAGTACACAAGTCGGTTTTTGTGCCGACAAAGTTACAAAAGTACCGAACAGTCCTTTCTACTGCCTGTCACCGCACATGTATTTTGGTAGGAAATAAAGGTAGGTCACATCACTTTAAAAAAAGTCTAGGTGGGGCAGAGGAACAAAGCTTCGTCATTGTACAAATACACCCATCAAAAGTTGTACTACAGGTTAGAAATGTCATAAAATAAATCAAACACGAGGGTTGATATTCAAAGAAATAGAGAAATAGAAAAAATTGAGAAATAATGCGTTCAAACGTGTGTTAAAATGCATTAAAGAGTAATGTTTTATTTAAAGAATAAAGCACAGTGGAAAGGATATACAGAATACAAGGATGATATCAGCAAAGCAAGGTTACACGTTTCAGGTAAGAATGAATAGACTTTTTTTAAAGAAAAATTTGAACAGGTGTCTAAACTGTACAAAGGTGTTGAAAATTATGAAAAGTTATGATAGCGCAAATACAATGTTTCTGATTGTAAGGAAGAGCATAATAACGGGCTATCATTATAAAATAGCCACTGCAAAATCTAATAGCAATTTCAGAATTTTTACATTTGCGGTCAGATGTTTAATCAAGCAGCAGTCTTAATCACCAGGAGTCAAGTAGGAAACAACCAGATTACCCAACATACTCTCTGCAGATGTGCAACACAAAAATTTAAGTAAATACAAACTGTTGGAGTAACTCAGCGGCACAGGCAGCATCTCTGGTGAAAAGGAATGGGTGATGTTGCGGGTCGAGACCCTGGTCTGAAGAAGGATCTCGACCCGAAACATCACCCATTACTTATCTCCATAAATGTTGCCTGTCCCGCTGAGTTACTCCAGTATTTTGTGTCTATCTTTGGTTTAAACCTGTATCTGCAGTTCTTACACAACACATGTAAAGCTGGATGGACCTCATGTTTGAAAGTCAAATAAAACTCAGTCTAATGCATCAATGACACACTAAAGAGTTGAAAGAGGGAGTCTGCGTAAGATTGAAACAAGGACTGCAGTATGTATCCCACAAAAAGGCAGGCCCATGCTAGTTTAATTGTGCTCATTTCATCAAGAGGAATTACAGTGAGAACATGTTTGGGCAGGCAAATTAGTCTGTTTGTAGAGAACTGGCTGAATCTCTCACGAAAGAAACAGAAGACCCTCAGACCATCGCAGTGCTGTTCGTAATTTCACATCCTTTACATTGTTGACATTTTCTTTCTCTCTTTAACTACTCTCATTAACCTATCCATCAAATGGTTTCATCAGAGTTTCTCTCCATGTCAACTCTGACCTCACCATATTTCCTTTGTCTCAGCTATCTGTTCCATACCCTTTCTGCAACTTAAAACTAACTTATGCTCTCATTTGCATCTCCATCAAACTATCTTGCAATTCCATTTCAAACTTTTAACGTTCTTTAACACTTCCCTCTCGCAAATCATTCGTCAAGTAGCATCTCCACCAGAAAATATTTCCATCTCAGCATACAGTACCAAGGAGAGGATACAGATTTCTCTGAATCAACTTGAATTGTTTAAGCAATTAGAAATTATTAGCACTCCACCTGGTAAACAATCATTACAAGAGCTCCATGAGAGGTGTTTTGGAAAGCTAACTGAATAACTCCACATAGTGGAAGTGGGTTAGATCAATAAAAAATTCAATTCAGCAATCTCCAATATCGACAGGAATAGTAATCTATTGTCCAAGGACTATATTTAAAAACCGACAGAAACCAAAAAGGGAGAACCACAATACTGGTCACAGTAGATGCGAAAAATTCTGGAATTTCATAAACAGAAGGCAGATATTACCAACTAAATACCAACTTAACGCACTTGGTGTCATCATCATAGATTACAACCGACCTTCAATTGTTACATTTCATGAAAGTGTGACATACCATCTCGTCAGTGATGAAACAGCAATAATATGTACAGACACATCAAGTTGTCAGATGCTTCACAGGAGCAACAAAAAAATCGTATTATTCTATAAGATACTGAAGCAAATAACCAAAAGCTTGACCAAAGAGGTAAGACTGAAAAAGCATCTCTGAGAGGGAAATAAGGAATTCCAGAACTTGGGTGTTTGGCAGCTGAACATTTGGTTGCCATTTTTTCCCCACTGAATTAGGGATGATTCAAAAGCCAGAGATCTCAGAAAATTAGAGGGCTGCACGAGATTACAACGAAGGCCAAGAACATTGTGGAATTTTAAACAAGGGCAAGATTTTTGAATCTAGGTGTTATTTAATCAGAACTAACAAAGGCCAGAGAGTACAAGAGTGAACAGAGCTATCTATGACTTAGGACATGCAGATTCCTCAAATCAAGGGATGTAATAAAGGCACAGGTGAATGTTTCAGCAACAGATAAGCTGAGGCAGCACATGGTTGGACAATATCACAAAGATGGAAATACTGGTCTTAGTGATGGCATCTTAAGATCAGCTGGAACGTGAATCACATTAATAAGTCACAATGGGGTACTACCAAGAACACTCACAAAACACCATCAGGCTATTCTTTAACGACAGGCTCCATCTTATTTATATGTCAAGATACAAACACATAATTATAAGCATAAAACAACCAAAATCAATTTTAGGTTAAATAAAGTACTGATGCTGATCCAACACTTTGATAGCTGGCCTTTAAACGACTCACATGTCCTCTGTGAACTTATCCAATAACAACTGCAGTATTCTGGATATCCTTAGACAGCTTTATTCATATCTCAAATATCTGTATCTCCACCATTTTTTGCGTTATCAGCAAACGTATTAAACAACCCATATCATATACAACACAGGTCACAATATAGATCCCTACAGAGCACCACTGGTCGCAGACCTCCAGCCAGAATGTCACCCTTCTACCGCTTTTCACTGTCTTCTATGGTAAGCCAGTTCTAAATCCAAACTACCAAGTTATCGTGGAGCCCATGTTAATCTTCTGGATCAGCCTAAAATGAGGGACTTTATCTATTGCTTTAACAAAATCCATGCAGATAATACCCTCCCACCCTCATCAATCACCTTTTTCAACAAAACTCAATCAAGTTTGCAAGATATAACCTGCCCGGAAAAAACACTGACCCTAATTAACCCATTTTCTTCCAAACCTTAGACATTGTTAAATCCCAGATTCATGCTGCAACCTGTCAGATTCACATAACAACCAAACTACCAACACATGCCTCATGTCTTATCTACAATATCACTGCTCAGGTCTAATATTTCCCTATAGCAATGTATATGACCAAAAACACTTACAGCTTTGCTCTATCACTCACATCCCCAATATCCTCATACTCCAACTAAGGTGTCCCAGTCAGTATCCTTCTCAGTGGGTACATGAAATTTTACAAACTTTAAAACTACTGTAATCAGCCTGGGTGGGCATATTCACTGTGTTCCCACTGATCTAATCTAATGAACATTTCTTTTGAAATCTTTAAATTCTTAGCTCTGCTGCTAATCTCTCATTAAATGTGAAATGTACTGGGCAACACAGAGAACCTTCCATTATTTTCAGAGCTCCAGGAAAGACACTTGATTACAGAATAAGTAATTTTCTCAGTATACCAGAATGTAGTTGACATCTTGAATGGTCCACATTACCAGCTGCAGGCAAACCTTTACAGTGCTTACAGAATTTCATAACTAATGCGCACAACACAAATACTTTGAACTGCATAAGAGTGTTTTAAGGGTTATTAGACCAAGTGGGACCCGTTGGGTCCCGTCCCCTCAATGCGCGGTTGCGGGGGGAGAGGGCGGCCTGCGGCGTCACACGCACACTAACCAACCCCTCACACACACTAACCACCCCCACTGATATTATATTAATATTATTCATTCACTCCTTCTACGCCATCACCTGCCCTATCCACTCTCGTATAGCCCCCAACTCGCTGGCGTGGCTAGAGAGGGAGGGGAGTAGAGAGAGAGAGGTACACAGAGGCACAGAGAGGGACACAAGGGCACAGAGAGGGGCACGGGGGGGGGGGGGGGGGCACACACACACACACAGGGGGGGGCACACAGCGGGGGGGGGGACAGAGACATAGAAAGGGACACAGAGGCACAGAGAGGGAGGGGGGGCGAAAGGGAGCGTGAGGGGGCAGAGAGAGAGCGGGGGCAGAGAGGGAGGGAGGTAGTGTTTGAGGGGTGGGGGGTGCGTCGTCACAGGGTAGGGCTGGTTCCCGAACGTAATAATCGTAAGAAGACAGCGCTCTATGATCTTTGGACAGTGGGGGTTTTTTCAAATGTTTTTCGGCAGCGACGGACAGGAGCCGAGACGGACCCGACAACTCTAATACAGGGCCCGACTTGCTCATTCTTCACTCGCAGCGCGTTCCGCAGTCTTCAGCGATGATCTTCGGTGTTCAGTCGACGGAGCGATTTTTGAACAATAGGGGGAGGAGGGAGGGGTGGGAGGTGACGACAGTCGCAGAGCGAGCGGACGGCACGGCAGGCAGGCAGATCCATTGTCAGCTTAAAAAAAGGTGTTTTGAATTCAACTTTTGATTGGATTTGTGCAGATTTTTATAAATAACTTAAGAAATAAAGCATGAAATTTTCAGGTAAACCGATTTTTGACTCCAGGGGGTAAATCTCTACCGGAATATGTAAACATTTTCCCGTTAGCGCGTCGTTTCTTCGAGTAGATGTGATCACACACACACACCCACCCAAGATCAGAGTTTTATAGTTATATAAGGATTATCTGTGTTGCTACACATTAGAGATTAAGAATTACAATGTATTGACAGAATTTTTCTTAAAATGTCAGCTATTTGTAAACTACACAGGAACAAACTTGGTGAGAAAATTCAGTTGTGCTTTTTCCCAATCCAAGGAATGGTTACTTCTTGCAGAGAGCAATGGCCTTTGCCATTTTTGGATAGCTGCCTGTTTTGGAAGCCTGTTTGTAATACTTCTATTGTGTGACTTTTGTTGATGCAGGATGGGTGTGTTTATTGTTTTCAGTCAGAGTCATACGCCACAGAAATAGGTCCTACATCCTAATCCGGCCATGCCGACCAATATGCCTGTCTAAACTCATCCATTTGCTTGCATTTGACCCATATCTCTCAATCTTTGCTATCCATTTAATTGTCCAAACATCTTTTACATATTGTTTTGGTACCGACCTCAACTACTTAATCTGGCATTTTACTTCGGAGTCACTACGTGAAGAACCCCGCTAGGACGCATGCGTGACATATCGCTACACGCATTGCAACGAGTCACAGCAGGGGGAAGGACGTTCCCCTTTAGCGGCAGAATTTAAAAGCCGGGAACAGCAGGTAAGGAGATTCTGCGTTTTCCCACTTACCTTGCAGGTGGAAAGATGAACAGATCCACGAGAAAGAAGGCTGCGAAAAAGCTGGCGGGGGAGAACCGCGGAGTTGCGGACAGCCAGCAGCAACAGCAGCAGCCGACGGCACGCCAATCTCCCGAAATGGGAACAGCTGTGCCAGACTTCGCTCCCGCACCGGCGAAGCCGGGCGGGAAAGCGAAGCAAAAAACGGACCGAATGCCAGACTCCGATGACTCTGGCTTTGAGCAGCCACGAGCGGCCAGTGCCCGTGAGCACCGGGGCTGGTTGGAGCGGCTGCAGGATGATGAGCAGCCGCGAGCGGCCAGTGCCCGTGAGCATTGGAGCCGGTTGGAGCGGCTGCAGGATGACGAGCAGCCGCGAGCGGCCAGTGCCCGTGAGCACCGGGGCCAGTTGGAGCGGCTGCAGGATGACGAGCAGCCGCGAGCGGCCAGTGCCCGTGAGCACCGGGGCCGGTTGGAGCGGCTGCAGGATGGGGAGCAGCCGCGAGCGGCCAGTGCCCGTGAGCATTGGAGCGGCTGCAGGATCAGGAGCAGCCTATGCCCGAGAGCATAAGAGCCAGTTGGAGCGGCTGCTGGAGGAAATACTCCAAAGTGGCAGGCTCCGTGAGATGGAGGCTAGCCACAGTGGGCAATTAGTAAGCCCCACAGCAGTACCCCTTGTGGGGCTGCACAGTGTCTCTCCCTTATCAGAGAAGAGCACGGAGGATCCATTCTGGACTGACCCTGAAGAGGGCAGTGCACATACCCCCAGTATGCCTGGGGTGACAGAAAACATGCTGGACATGGTGTCCCAGTTTATCCAACCAGACCAAACTGGCTAAGACCTGGAGCTGAAAATAGCGGCAAGCATTGACTATATGTCATTTAACCAACTGCAGGCACAGGCACTATCAGATACCATGGCACGACATTTACCTCCAGGGAACTGCAAGTCGCTAAATGTTCCCAGTGTAAACCAGTGCATCTGGAAACATGTGGGGACATCAATTAGAACCAGGGACTTGAAAATTCAGAAAGTCCTAAAAGTCCTAACGGCAGGAATTACAGCTTTTGCCCGCACATTGAAGGAGCAAAACATGACCCAAGACCACCAAGATGCACTGGCTTTACTCTGCAACTCACAATATGAGTTGAACAACATCAGGAAAAGTGCTATCCAACCAGCTTTAGACCCCAAATTTGCCGGCCTCTGTAAACCTGGAACCTCCAAACCGCCAATACTACTATTTGGAGGGGATTTACCAAAACAAGTCAAAGAACTTGATGAAAAGGCAAAAACACTGGGACTCATAAAACCAGCAACCAAAAGCTACTACGGCCAAAAATATCACCCCTACGGACCCCCCAGTCGGCCAATACAAACCGGAGCTAGCGCAAAAACCAGGAACACCCAACATCGGCATTTTTTAGGCCATGGCCCAGGCCGACCGTCCTGGAAAATGCGCAAACCTTCAATACAAACCCAACAAACAGACCCAGACAACGGCGCCTCAACGTCCAATGTTGAGGACGTCCGGATGCCGAAGAAATAACACACCTACCACTGGTAACCATGGAGGTAGGTGGGTCTGGTTCCTTAAGAATTAAAGGGAGCATGAAAGTTGGTGGGAGATTACGATATTATTTGGATGCATGGAATAAGATAACTACCGACACTTACATTCTAAGCAGTATCCAGGGTTATACCATAAAATTTATACAAAAACATAACCCTCCAGTACAGCATGTACCGAACCGAATGTTCGTGCTCACAGGTATAGAAAAATCTAAAGCACATGCTGAACTACAGCAGCTATATAAAAAAGGAGTAATTGAACACACCCAACACGCATCACAGGAATTCGCGTCCAATATCTTTATAAAAAACAAGAAATATGGTGGTTGCCGCATCATCATCGATTTGACTACTTTAAATACCTTTGTACAATATATTCATTTCAAGATGGAAACCTTTGTTACTGCTAAGCAATTGATTTCCGAAGGCAACTACATGGCAAGCATCGATTTAAAAGATGCTTACTATACAGTACCCATAAGAGGTAACCACAGATGTTATTTAAAATTCAACTGGATGGGATGGGCACTACCTAATGGACTGACATCAGCCCCCAGGTTATTCACAAAAATTTTGAAACCAGTCCTAGCGTTACTGCGAAAACAAAAACACTTGGTAATGGCATATCTAGATGACATATTTATTGTTGGCAAAACTTTGGAATTGACTGAACAAGCAGTAACAGCCACAAAACAATTGTTTGAAGAACTGGGCTTTATCATCCACCCAGTTAAGTCTAAATTAACGCCTTCAACAAAAATGGATTATCTGGGGTTCACCATTAACTCAGTTCTCATGTCAGTGACTTTGCCGAAAGAAAAGGTAACAGCCTTAAAAGAGGCTTGCAGCGAAATCATTGACATCACCAAACCATCCATTAGACTGGTAGCTAGAATAATTGGGATAATAGTGGCTGCATTTCCAGCCACACAATTTGGGCCTTTACACTATCGAAATTTACAGAGAGCAAAAATAAGAGCACTAAACTTAATGGTGGCCATTTTGACAGACCAATGAAGCTACCAACAGAGACATAATGGAACTAAAATGGTGGGAACACAACATCAAGTATTGTTCCAATCAACTAATTATCAGCAACCCGTCTATGGTACTACAAACTGATGCCAGTGCACTTTGTTGGGGAGCTACCAATTCCACCTCCAGCTGTGGAGGGAGATGGAATGCACAGGAGGCATCATTATTAAAAACACTGGGCATAAACTACCTGGAAATGTTAAGTGCATTCCATGGCCTTAAGTCATATTGTTCTGGGTTAAATCACCAGCATGTTAGACAACACCACCGTGGTAGCATATATCAACCATATGGGTGGAAATAAATTGACATCATGTAACAATCTGGCCAACACAATTTGGCAATGGTGTATCCAGAGAAATATTTGGATATCAGCTACCTACTTACCAGATAAACTAAATTTAGTGGCAGACACCAGGTCACGCAAATTCAATGAAAACACTGAATGGATGTTGGATAAAAATGTATTTGCTGAAATTACAGCACGGTATGGAACACCAGATATCGATCTTTTCGCATCCAGGCTCAATCACCAGTTATCAAATTATGTTTCATGGGAACCAGACCCTGGGGCAGCAGCAACAGATGCATTTTCGCTGCATTGGGGGAAATTGTTTATTTATGCATTCCCTCCTTTCTGCCTCATCAGTCGGGTATTAAGGAAAATACAACAAGACTCTGCGTCTGGTATTTTGATAGTACCCGATTGGCCTACTCAACCATGGTTCCCGGTGATACTAGACATGGTATTAAAACCATGCATCACCATCCATCATAGACCAAGTCCATCCGGTAACACAGGAAAGTCACCCCTGTCATAAACATACAAACCTATTAATTTGTAGAATTTGAAAGCGCCACTACAACACCTGGGACTGACGGACCGAACAATGGATATGATTGCATCGGCCCACAGACAGTCCACCAAAAAACAGTACTTGGTGCACATCAAGAAATGGGGGAAGTACTGTCACGACAACAACCTCAACCACAGATCAAACAACATTCCGTCTGTTCTGGAATTTCTGGCAAGCCTCCACTATGATGAGGGCCTCAGCTATAGTGCCATCAACTGCACCAGAAGTGCTGTCAAATTACCTGTGGCAAGGAACAGAGCGGCATTCTGTAGGGACACACCCCCTGGTAACCAAACTCATGAGGGGCATTTTCAATACTAATCCCCCAAGAACCAGGTACACCCAAATTTGGGATGTGAGCATTACATTGACGATGTTGAGGAACTGGTCTCCACCTACAGCTCTGTCCCTACAGACACTAACGATGAAAACGGTCATGCTGATGGCTTTGGTCACGGCACAAAGGGTCCAGTCACTACAAAAACTAAGGCTGGACAACTTGACTATTTCATCTGGGAATTTGACTTTTCATATCCATGAATTAATTAAACAGAACAGACAGGGATCAGCAGGGCAAAAAATAGAGTTCCGGGCCTACCCGACGGATGATCGTCTCTGCATAGTAACTCACTTACTATTATATATGGAACATACAAGAATCATCAGAGGCAAAGAAATGGCACTGTTAATCAGCCACAAACAGCCACACAAAAAAGTGACAGTCCAGACCATCTCAAGATGGCTAAAACAGGTCCTAAAAAAGGCGGGAGTAGATACTAACATTTTTAAATCTCACTCCACCAGGGCTGCAGCTACATCAGCAGCAGTACAGTTGGATGTTCCTATGGACCAAATCCTCAAGACTGCAGGATGGTCAACGGAAAGAACGTTCCAACGATTTTATAATAAACCAGTTATTGAACCTGGAACATTTGCAGAAACACTTTTAAGTTCTGTAATATGGTTTTACTCCATAAATAGGGGCTATGATTTGGTGTTAATAAAATTTTGTTATTTTAATATCATATTGATATCTAATGATGTTAACACTATTCTCCCCATAATCAAGGCAGATGTGATGCATGGACTCGTTTCCACTGCATGAAATCACAGAGCTTTAAAATCTTCACGTAGTCACTCATGTGACTCCGAAGTAAAATAGTAAGATTAAACGAGAACTTACCAGTTTGAAGTTTGATCTTTATTTTATGAGGAGTAACGTTGAGGGAATACGTGCCCTCCGCTCCCACCCTTGATCATATACTCAACTGGTATCTCTTCTCTAATCTTACTATGTTTAGTCATTACAGTTATCTGTGATTTCACACCGCTGCTTTGAAGAATGACACGCATGCGTCCTAGCGGGGTTCTTCACGTATTCCCTCAACGTTACTCCTCATAAAATAAAAATCAAACTTCAAACTGGTAAGTTCTCGTTTAATCTTACTATTTCACTTCATAAGTACCACCCTCAGATTCCTTATACATCTTTCCCCTTTCACCTTAAACCTCTGCCATCCGAGGAATAAAGTCCTCTCCTGCCCAACCTCTTCCTATAACGCAATCCTTTGAGTCCTGGCCGCATCCTCATAAATCTTTTCTGCACTCTTTTGAGCATAATGGCATCATCCTACAGCAGATAAGCAAAACCAAACACAATACTCCAAATGTGGATTCACCAAAGTTTTGTACAACTTCAGGATAACATCCCAACTTCGCTAGTCAATGCCCTGATGATGGTCAGCCTGCCAAAAGCTTGCCAACCACATTGACTACCTGTGAAACCACTTTCAGGAAACTGTGTAAGTCTTGGTTTCTCTGTTCTACAACATTCCCCAGGGTCAGACAGTACAGATCTCTGTGGAACTTCACGCCACAGGCCTCCAGCCAGAATATCTATCTTCCACCACAGCCCTGTCTTCTATGAATAAGCCAGTTCTGAATCCATATAACCAAGTCATCGTGAATCTCGTCCATCTTAATCTTCTGGAATAGCCTATCATGAGGGACCTTATCAAAAGCTTTACTAAAATCCTTGTATATAACATCCACCACCCTACCTTCATCAATCTCAACCTCAAGAAACTCAATCAAGTTAGTGAGACACAACCAGCTGCATACAAAGCTGTATCCCTAATTAGCCCATTCGCTTTTAAATGAGAGTAAATCGTATCTTGAGGAATTCCCTCCAATAGTTCCTCTACCACTGATGTGAGCCTTACCAGCCTATAGTTCCCTGGATTCTCTCCACTTCCCTTCTCGAAGAAAGGAACAACACTGGTGCTCTCCAGTCCTCTGGGATCTCGTCTCTGGCTAGAGTAGAAAAAATGATCCTCGTCAAGTCCCCTGTAATCTCCACTTTTGTCTCCCTCAGTAACCTGGGTTAGATCCCATCAGGCCCTGTGTTTCAGTTTAATATTCTTCAAGAGCCTCAGCACCACCTTCTCAATATCATAGGTAGACAAAAGTGCTGGAGTAACTTAGCGGGTGCAGCAGCATCTATGGAGCGAAGGAAATAGGCAAAGTTTTGGGCCGAAACCCTTCTTCAGACTGATATCAAACTGTCCCAGCATATTTGTAGATAGACACAAAATGCTGGAGTAACTCAGCGGGACAGGCAGCAGCTCTGGAAAGAAGCAATGGGTGACATTTCAGGTCGAGACCCTTCTTCAGACTACATTTGTGGTCTCCACTTTGATCTCACAGTCCAGGTCCTTCTCAGTGAATACAGATGCAAAGTACTCATGAAGTACCTCACCTACATCCTCCGACGCATAGATTCTCTCCTTTATCTTTGAGCGGTCCTATCTTCTCCCTGGTCTTCCTCTTATTTTTTATATATATATCTATATCTATATCTCTATAACTTTAAAATTCTCATTTTGCATGTGTGTTTGTGTGCATGTGTGCGTCTTTATATTTTCGCAAAAACACTACACGGTAACAATAAGATTTTTACATATTCTGACTCACATTTTCCCCCTCTAAGCAGTTATCAGCTTCACTTAAGATTTTATGCTTTATTTCACAACTGATTAAAGTTAAAAAAAATTTAAAACTCCCCTTTAAAACGACCAACTTCCACTGATGACGTCACAATGAAGTGGGCGGGCATGATGGCTCGGCTTGGAGCCCGTTTCACACACAGAATATTCCATGAGCTTTGAGTGACGTCAGGGGGAGGGCCGCATTTCCAGAACATTCCTCAAATGCTTCACCATCTTCCCAATGGTCAACCTGCTTCATTCTCACTCCTTGATGCTTCATTCTGACTTTGCCATCTTTAAAGATATGATGTCACAATGAGGTGGGCGGGCTCCATGGCTCAGGTCTGCGCCCGTTTCACACACACCCGCATGCGGCCTCGCTTGGGTCCTCGCCCGCCTGTGGTCTCACTTGGGGACCTCGAGTCCACGCCCACCAGTAGTCTCGCTCGGGGTCCTCGAGACCACGCCCGCCCGCGGCCTCGCTCGGGGTCCTCGGGTCCATGTCCGCCCGCAGCCTCGCTCAGGCTCCTCAGGTCCATGTCTATCCGCGGCCTGTCTCAGGGTCCTCGGGTCCCGTCCGCCCGCAGCCTCGCTCGGGACATCGGGTCCACACGCGCCCGCGGCCCGGTGCCTGGTGGGGAGGTTGCTGCCGCGGGCCGAGCCCGGAGACTGGGACTGTGCTGGAGCCAAGCCTGGAGCTGGAGTGAGAGCCGCGCCAGTGCTTGGGATGCGACTGTGACCGTGGCCGAGAAAGAAGCCACCGGTGGAACCAAAAATGAGCCAGGGTCAGGGACGAGCCCGGAGATGAAGGGGCCTGGACTGGAGCCCATGAGGCGGCCGAGCTGACGGCTGCAGTCTACAGCCAAGGCCAGGCTGAGTACGAGAACCAGGCCGAGTTCCAGGCCCTGGCACTGCTCTACGACCTGGGTAGGTGCTGCACCAGGGAATGGGAGTGAGAGGAATGAGGGAAATGAGGAGGGAGATGGGGTGGGGTCTCCATCCCCCACCCTCTCTGCCCCTCTCTACCCCCCTACGTTCTCTCTCTGCCCCCCTCCCCCTCCCTCTCTACCCCCTCCCTCTCTATCCCCTCCCTCTCTACCCCCTCCCTCTCTGCCTACCTCCCCCTCACTCTCTACCCCCCTCCCCCTCTAACCCCTCCACCCCATCCCCCTCTCTCTGCCCCCCTCCCTCTCTACCCCCACTCTCTCTATCACCCCCTCTCAACGAGTCCCATTTGGCCCAGTATACTATTAAAAGTCTCGTCTTGTTTGTCTGTCTGTCTGTGAGATCAAGGAACTACGCCAAAACGGTACACAATAGCGCAAAATTATTTGCAGAATCTTACTCAACTTTTCCCCGTGGTCGTTAGTATCAAGACTCTTCACATTTGATGTTATACTTCACGTTATTGATATTTAAAGTTTTAAAAACGCCAACTTTGAAAATAATAACTGCCTGTGAGAGTGAGACTTTTCCAGCAGCTTCCAGTGATGATGTCACAATGGCATCTCACAGTCGTCCAATCACAATGGGATCTCATTTACACAAGCTGCCGTGAATATTCTGAAAATGACATCATAGTGATCTCTGCTGCCAATACAGACGCTATGAGAGTTGACGGAGTGGGGGAAGGGAGGGGAAGAAATGTTATTTAAACATTGTCATTAATGGGGGAGTGCGAAAGGGGAGAGGTGACAGAGGGTGTGACTGAGGGTATGGAAAACGAGAGAGGGAGAGGTGACAGAGAGACAATGGGATCAGCAGCTTCAAGGGGAGTAAGGAGAGAGTGAGATTTTTGCTCCCCCACACGTAGGAAGGATTGATTGGCTCAAGGGAGCGCCGACACTGAGCCAAATGTCAACTCCATTCATCATCTCCGGGAAGCGCTGACTGCCCCCACCCCCCACGTGGGAAGGGTTGCATTGGGGAAACGGGTGAGTGGTGGAATATTGCGTTGGGGTCGGGGGGGCAGGGAGGGGAGTGGGATTATGGAGGGTGGGAGGGAGTGTCTGACGGTAGCGACTGACTGAGGGTAGGGGAAAGGAGAGGGAGGGAGAGGTGAAGGAGGGAGTGGAGGAGGTGAGGGGAGAGAAGCGGGACGGTGGAGAGGAGGGGGGGGGGGGGGGGAAGTGATGGGGATAAGGGGAAATGAGCCGTGCCTGCGCAGTTGGGCGCTATGGGTGAGTGGTGGAATACTGCATTGGGTGAACGGGTAACGTTGGGGGAACGGGTGATGGGGGTGATTGGCTCCGGGGGGGCGTCGGTCTTAATGGCATAATCAATACGTGAAATTAATGAAGAATATCAAAGGAGTAATGAAATTGCTTAAACTGGAGACCAACTTAAACTACAAATCCCAGGGATTCACAAATATTGACATTTTGCTTTCCTTCCCTTTCACAATATTTTACAGATTTCTACACAACACATGCCTTGATTTAGGCAAAACATTAGCTATCAAGATCAAATTATGCAATGTGGAAAGTTTTCCTTTAATCTATTACAATAATATCCTGCCGCCTATGCACGAAGACCTTGTCCCAAGTGACAACATGGTCATTAACTGAAGATCATAGGTAAACGTAATGTGAATCGCTAGTGCAACCATTATTTGTTATGCCAATTCAATTTGACATGAATTTAGGTCAAATCTCAAGCATAATCTTGCAGCTGTGTCTGTGGGCAGGGGAGCTAAGCTCCTTCACAATGAACGGTAGGGCCCTGGGGAATGATTTAGAGCAGAGGGATATAGGAGTACAATTACATAATTCATTGAAAGTGGTGTCACAGGTAGACAGTGATGTAAGCAGCATTTGGCACATCGGTTAGGGCATTGTGTATAGGAATTAGGACATTATACATTACAGTTATACAAGACGATGGTGAAACTACACTTAAGAGTAATGCATGTAATTTTTGCTCACTCTGCTATAGAAAAACCGTCACTACGCAGGAAAGAGTGCAGAGAAAATTTACAAGGATTCTGCTGAAACTTGAGAGCCTGCCAGTACTTTATTCCTTAGAGCGCAGGAAGCTGTAGGGCCATCTATAAAGGTGTATAAATCCATAATGGCAATAGATAGGGCAAATGCACAGTGTTTTTCCCAGGGTTGGGGAATACAGTAGCCGAGGCATGTACCATATCAGAAATTTAGACACGTACATGAATAGGAAATGTTTAAGAATATGGGTCACCTGGGCAAATGGGACTAACTTGGATGAGGCATCTTGATTGGCATGGACGAGTTAGCCCAAAGGGCCAGTTTCCATGCTCTATGACTTTGGGAGTTCAGATGAAATCGTTCTTTTTAGTGTGTGAGAGAGTGGGTATGATTGTGAGTGTGCGTGTTCTGCCTGACAGTGTGGATTTCCTCCTGTTTATTCCCCCATCACAAAGATATGCTAGTTGGTTTATTACCTATTCTAGATTAGCTTTGAGTAGATAAATGGCTAAAGAATCAGGAAAGTTGATAGCCATACAAGTATTGCAGGCATATAAGGAAATGAAGTAAGGGGGAATGGGACTGATGGGATTACTGTGCTTGGAGCTGGCATGGAATGTTGGGTTGAATGCCATCCATCGCAATTTGTGATTGATATGAAACAATATATTACTCATTGCCCTGAAACTTTACAATTTACGACAGGGTAGAGAACAAAGCGCAGAAAGCGTTAGTCTTTAGAAAGTATCAAAACATGCAAATGCAGTTCAAAAGGGTATAATTAATTTTTCCTGGAAAATATAATGAAAATCCACTTACTGTGGGAAAAAAAGCCATGAAACAAATCTTGGTGTATTGTCATTTGAATGTTGAGCAACACATAAATAGTCTATTTGTTCAGAGCTCTACTGACAGGAAATATATTCCAGAGTACTGGAATGTTTGAAGAAACATTCTTAAATTCCAGTCTATGCTGAATGTTTGTTCAACCATTAAAAACAACAAAGCTTTGGCTGAAACAGTTCTTTCAGGAGGCAGCTCAGAACCTTCAATGTCTTTTTGAAAATGATTTGGTTGTATCAGACGGGGGGGAGACAGCATTAAACAAAGAACTGATCACCATGGCACTTTTAAGTTTTCATAAATGGCACCAATTATCGCTTTTTCTCAGTCTAAAATGCCCTGTTGCACACTAAATGAAAAGTAAGCATTACTCCTACAAGCTTTAAAACAATTGGACAATCATCTCAAAACTGAAGTTGAATGTAATAACCCAGAATGTTTCAGAATCTGGCCCAGAGACAAGTTTTCTTTTATTTCATTCAGCGATCTGTTGTTACTGGAAAATTAAATCAGGTCCAAATACATAGGAAAGTATTAATAATTCAAAAATATTTTCCTTACAAATTAAAGCCCTTATTTATGACACATTTCATCCACATAATGCACTTTAAATAGTTTATAACTCAGAATGATTAGTATTTACAGATGATGAAATGTTCACCTTTCTGCGAAATTAGAATTGAGGCGGAGAAAATAAGTATTTTACACTATGTACAGTACATTCTATAAACAGCTGCACACAAAAGGGTGAACAAAATCATAGAAGGGTTTAAGCTGAGCTGCTCCTTCTCCATTTATATTCAGATCAGTTTAATGATGTGACTCAGAACATTTATATGCACACAAAGGAACATGGCCCCCCAAAACGAGAGAGAGAGGGGAGACAGATAGAGAGGGGAGACAGGGAGGCAGAGTCAGGGAGGCAGAGTCAGGGAGGCAGAGTCAGGGAGGCAGAGTCAGGGAGGCAGAGTCAGGGAGGCAGAGTCAGGGAGGCAGAGACAGGGAGGCAGAGACAGGGAGGCAGAGACAGGGAGGCAGAGACAGGGAGGCAGAGACAGGGAGACACAGACAGGGAGACACAGACAGGGAGACACAGACAGGGAGACACAGACAGGGAGACACAGAGACAGACAGAGGACAATGTTGGTACAATATTCACTAGCAAAGGGAAACACAGACAGGGAGACACAGACAGGGAGACACAGACAGGGAGACACAGACAGGGAGACACAGACAGGGAGACACAGACAGGGAGACACAGACAGGGAGACACAGACAGGGAGACACAGACAGGGAGACACAGAGACAGACAGAGGACAATGTTGGTACAATATTCACCAGCAAAGGGAAGCAGAGGGCCAAATTCATAGCTCTTTGTACGTTGCAACACAAATAGATTGTGGGGTAAAGACGGCGTATGGTATGCTTGCCTTCACTGGTTGGGGCATAGAATACAAAAGTCAGGAAGTCATGGTGCACCATATAACCATATAACCATATAACAATTACAGCACGGAAACAGGCCATCTCGACCCCTCTAGTCCGTGCCGAACACATAATCTCCCCTAGTCCCATATACCTGCGCTCAGACCATAACCCTCCATTCCTTTCCCATCCATATAACTATCCAATTTATTTTTAAATGATAAAAACGAACCTGCCTCCACCACCTTCACTGGAAGCTCATTCCACACAGCTACCACTCTCTGAGTAAAGAAGTTCCCCCTCATGTTACCCCTAAACTTCAGTCCCTTAATTCTCAAGTCATGTCCCCTTGTTTGAATCTTCCCTACTCTCAGTGGGAAAAGCTTTTCCACGTCAACTCTGTCTATCCCTCTCATCATTTTAAAAACCTCTATCAAGTCCCCCCTTAACCTTCTGCGCTCCAAAGAATAAAGCCCTAACTTGTTCAACCTTTCTCTGTAACTTAGTTGCTGAAACCCAGGCAACATTCTAGTAAATCTCCTCTGTACTCTGTACTGCACCTTACAGGACTGTGGTTAGATCGCATTTGGAGTATTGTGTGCAATTCTGGTTACCCTATTTAAAAGAAGGATGTGGGCTCTCACCTTTGGAGAGGGTGCAGAAGAGGTTTATCAGAATGTTGACGATAGACACAAAATGGTGGAGTAATTCAGCGGGACAGGCAACATCTCTGGAGAGAAAGAATGGGCGACGTTCCAGGTTAAAAGATATATTGGACAAACTTAGATTAGTTTCTCTCGAGGATCAAAGGTTGAGGAATTACTAATACACGTACATAAATTGTCAGAAATAAGGCAGACAGTTAGATCTTTTTTGCCCAGGGTAGAAATGTTAAAGACTAGAGGGCATAGCTTCAAAGTGAGAGAACCAATGTTTAAAGGAGATGTGCAGTTACACAGAGATTGGCAGGTTCCTGAAATGCACTGCCAGGATTGGTAGTGGACGCAGATACGTTTAAGAGACTTTGAGATAACCACATGGAAATGCTGACGATGGAGGGATATGATCACCTGCAGGGTGCAGAAGAGATTAGCTTAACCTGACATCATGTTTTGCGCCTGTGCTGTGAGAGATATTCTCTATCTGCAGAGTAGATGTAACAAGTCAATCAGGGCTTTAAAAAGCAATTGAATGGGCGCTATTGAAAAAATAATTAGCAGAGCTGCAGGAAAAGAGTGGCAGAAAACAAAAATGGACAATGGGGTCAGACAGCCTCCTGCACCATAACAATTGTGAGGTTTTAATTTTTTTGCACATTATATAAGATTTTTTATGCAATTAAAATGTTTTCACTGTACCTCGGTGCATGTAACAATCAATACAATACTATTGAACCAAAAATTATTTCCAGTTCATCTGCCTGGATTTCAAGTCTCCCTAATTGCGGGATGTAAGTCATAATAAAAAGTAGAAGGCAACGTCTAGAAGCTCATCATTCAAATGAGTATTATTTGACTAGCTGTGAGCCAATATTGGTACAATATTTGGCCTTGGTGAAGCAGTAATTGTCGACATGCCTAATCCTGCCTTAAATGAACAAACATTCAGTTCCTGTTGATTATGTTCTGCATCCAAGGATCATTTCAACGTATCTAAAACATTGACGCATGGTTCATACCTCAAATAATTATTGATGGGCCCCGCTGGATATATAGATTGTTAAGCAGAATGAGGTATAACTACTACAATTATACCCTCACCGGGTAAAATATTACTCGATCCACAGCAATGAAAATAAAAATCTCAATTTCATATTTCCTTCCAACAAAGGCAGCCATTCAGCCCATTGAGCCTGCACAAGCTGTGAGCATTACCATAAAAGGACACAGTGCTAGAGTACCTCAGCAGATCGGATAGCATCTTTGAAGAACACGGATAGGTGTCGTTTTGAGTTGAGATCCTTCAGACCATGCATTTTCAGCCACCCCATTCTCCCATTATTTCCTCATATCCATTTCTCTCTCACACGCCCCTCAACAACTCCCACGCATCACAATAGAACATAGAACAATCCATTACAGGAACAGACCCTTCCGCCAACAATGTCCTTCCGAACATATTGCTAAATTAAACTGTTCTCCTATGCCCGCATCCCTCCATTTCCTGCATATACACCTCAAAGCCTCTTAAATGCCATTATTGTAACTACCTCTACCACCACCCTTAGCCGCACATGCTGGGCACTCGCCATTCAAAATAAACTTGTCCTGCACATCTCCTTTAAACTTTGTCCCTCTCACCTTAAGCAGTTCCAGCTTGGAAAAAGGTTCTGACCGTCTACCCCCATCTATGTAGAAACAAAGAACTGCAAATGTTGGTTTATACCAAAGATAGACATAGCCAGCTGGAGTAACTTAGCAGGTCAGGCGGCAGCATCTCTATAAAAAAAGGATGGGTGAGGTTTTGGGTCAGGTCTCTTGATCAGACTGAAAGTAGGGGGTAGGGCGGGGGCGGTGAAGAACTGGAGGCAAGACCAGAATCAAAGGCTAGCCACAAATTTCCTCATAGGCTGTGGGCCGAGGAGCTTCTTTGTTTAGTTTCGTCACCCAACTCACAGAACGACCTGAATTTTTAACATCTTCTTAAAAAATAGGGGGAGAGGGGGGGGGAGAGAGGGAGAGAGAGAGAGAGAGTGAGGGAGAGGGAGGGAGATAGAGGGAGAGAGAGAGAGAGAGAGAGAGAGAGAGAGAGTTGCAGCTTCAGCTGTTGCAGCTTCAGGAAAGATGAGCCACTGTGACAAATCCAAGACAACCAGAACCACTGTGTCATCAAGACTGGTCAGCTGGAAATAAGTCCTAGACAGCCAGCGCCTCTACTGAGGCCAAGACTGAGTGGCGGGGGGCAAACCTGAGAAGCCAGTGTTGCTTCTTGCCCATGAACAACAAGGGACTGCACCCTCACACACAGGCTTAGACGGAGCAACCAAGATAATCCAGAGACCGCCAGTGCTGCTTCTTCAAGCCCCAAAGCAGTCACCAGAATAAATCCGAGACCTCTAGAACCCCCTCTCAAGGCAAGAGTGAACTGCAGGGAGAAGCCTGAGATCACCACGCCTCCTCCTTCAAGACCAGGACTCAGCTGCCAGAACAGGTCCGAGATCGCCAGTGCCACCGCAGTTGCGACCTGATGGTGAAGGACAGCTTCCGAAGTGATCGTGGACTTCCTTACCAATGTAAATGAAATATATCATGTGAGTTCACCCTACTGCGAGTGTCCGTGTGGTCGCTGTCGAACCCGGCGGCGTCCCCAACGACACACGGGACAGACTATCGACTGACATCTATTGCAAACCCATCGACTCCGCAATTATCTCGACTACACCGCCTCTTATCCTGCCTCTTGCAAAGAAGTTATTCCCTACTCTCAATTGCTCAGGTTAAATTCTAACTGCCAATTCTCCGACCATCCACTTATACAAACAGTTAATTTACAGTAACCAATCAACCTAATAATCTGCATTTGGAAAGAAGCTTCATTATTACCAGTGGTGCCTTCAGTTGAAGCCCCAAACTCAAAATTCCTCCCCAAATATCTCCACCTCCATTTCCCACTGTTAAATGTCCCTTAAAACTACACTCTTTCAACAATTTTGATTTACTGTTCTGGTGGGTGATAACACTCCTGTGAAGGGCCTTTCAATAATTTACTATTTTACAATGTTCAATATAAATGGAAGCAGTAGGTCCTTACAGAGCAGAAACTGAATCTCCTTGATCCATACATCTCAATACTAATCACTTCTTGGCTTAGTTTCTCATCCAAAAATCTATCTCCAAATGCAGTAATCCCTTACTGTTACAGAGCTCCACCAAAAACGTAGTTAATCAACCACTTTCCGGATCAGTAAGTTGAGGGTTGGGTATGAACCAAATTACCCTATAGTATTAAAAAACTTTATGAACATATTCTTCCATACTATCCAAATGCAAGCACATGAACTTCAATCGCTAATACAAAAGTTTTCATTGACTGTAAAGACTGGAAGGCAATACTCATCCACAGATTGTGGTAGAACAAAGTGCACAGGCTGACAGTTCTGAACGATGTTATCAATGTACTTTGATCAACGTTAACATCCTAACATTTAATTTTTAGAAAGCACAAAAGTGGAATATAAATGAAATCCTGGAGGCACAAAAAACTCCAGATGCAGGAACCTGCATCAAAAAAAAAAGGGAGTTGCTGGAGGAACTCAAAGGGTCAGGCTGCATCTGTGGAGGGAAGTAGACAGCATAGAAATCGTAATTGGATAGCAAGTCTCACTGGTTAACCAAGAAAAATATCTAACTTTCAATTAATCAATGAATCTAAATGAATTTGAAGCATGTGAGAAGCATCAGAAGTTAAGAATGCAGCTGTCTATGCATCCAACTGTTTTCAACTGTGCCAAAAGAGTCAACCGATCATGAGCAATTGAAGATCAAATGCGACTTGGATTTAACGGATTTTCAGATTTGATCTTACAATCAAATGAAGAACGAATTCACTGAAACCTCTTGTACTGGCAATTCATAATTACTATTTGAATAACTGAAATCTGGATACCTTTCCTCGTGTTTGCTGCAATTTCTATATTAAGAAACACGTTTTTCTTGAAGATATAGGTTTTGCTTCACTCACAAAATTCTGCCAAGAGCGTAAGCGAGTCTCACTGTCAACATCATGTGCAAGGTGAACATTTGCACCAAATACTGGGACTTTAGGACTCCACAAGCAGTTTATTTGCGTGTTTTCCAGTATCTCAGCTGTGATAAATAGAAAATTGGCTCGCATGAAATTTACAAATGCACTGAAAAACAAAGTATAAGAGTAGAAAACAACAAATACTCATTATCATTATTATTGCAGGAACACAATCACTTGTCTTTCACCAAGGCAGCAATCAACTCCACCCTGCACCATTGAAAACTGCCTTTTCAATTTGCATGCACACACATACAATCACAAATATCTACACTGGTTGGATTCCAGTTACATAAACAATTCTAAGCAACACAACATTCATTATACAGTGTATAATATTAGTAAGACTGCTGGCGGCAAAATATGTACACATTTTCACAAAGACGTTATTCATAGGGGACTGGTGGTTTCATTGAAGGTACAGAATAGGAAAAGGTCTTTCAACACAATTTGTGGGGGAGCTTATCTCTTACATCGCTTTCTCCCACCAGACCGTATCACAGCATTAACATATTCTTATATTCCACTGTTTATCTAGCTTCCCTCCAAGGAAAATATCTTAAATATTGCCAATGGTGGAAAAAACTTTAATACAAAAGCAAAAGACAAGGCATACTGGAAAAAGGGTAATTTTAATTATAGCTATACCATATTAGCTAGCTTTTTCTGTTGGGTAAAAACAGCTGACAAACTAGAATAAATGTTGGGTGTTTTGATACTGTCTGACCGGCCAGATATTTCAGGTATTTTCTGTTCTTTATTTATGAGTATTGCCTCGACCACAAACCCTTACTGTTTCTTCTTTAATTATATTAATGGTTTAATAAGATAATCTCAAAGATTTACACCTGGCAAACACATTCTGAGTTTCTGAGATTTGAACACAATATGGGAGGGGCAAGAGATTCATATCTTTAACTGCATTAAATACTATTGTTAAATACCTCCACATTCTACATATATTCAGGATAAATGTACCTACCCAAATCCTTGCTTGACTTAATGATAGTCTTAAATATGTGGTGTCTGGTTCTGGTCTCCTACAAATGGAAATACCTTATCTATTTAACCTTTTTAACCTATGTCAAAGACATTTAAGTGTTTGTGTAATGCTGCAGAAGCTTGAATAAGATAATAAAGGTCTTGTGAGCATCTCGAGCTGTTCCAAGAGATTGCTTCTCAAAATTTCCTGCCTAAGTTTAATTTATCTTTGGCTTGGAAACAATGATTGTTTTCAAAAACTTGGTTATTTATCCGCAGAACAGATGCCCACTGAATTAAAAGTTAAAAACAAAATTCTGGAATCTTTTTTCGTTTAGTTTAGAGATACAGTGTGGAAACAGGCCGAATAAGGGGGGGCTCTTTTAAAACTGAGATGAGGAAGAACTTCTTCACCCAGAGGGTGGTTAATTTATGGAATTCACTGCCCCAGGGAGCAGTGGAAGCAGAAACTTTAAATATATTTAAGACTAAAATAGATGTTTTTTTAGCTGCCAAGGGGATAAGGGGCTACGGGGAGAGGGCAGGGATATGGACATAGGTATGGTTAGTATAGTAAGACCTGAGTGATCTCCTGGACAAGTGTCGATCGCCTAGATTGGGGTCGGAGAGGAATTTCCCGGATTTTTTTCCCGAATTGGACCTGGGTTTTTATCCGGTTTTTTGCCTCCCCCAGGAGATCACGAGGTTTTTGGGGTGGAGAGGGGTGATAGCGGTATAAAGGGAAGGGTAGTGTCTTGTGTTCTGTGTCTTGTGTCTACTGTTTGTGGGTAAGTGTGTCTGTTTAGTGTTCAGCCATGAGCGAGTGGCGGTGCGGGCTCGACGGACCTGGTGGTCTACTCTCGCACCTACTTTCTATGTTTCTATGTTTCTAGGCCCTTCGGCCCACCAAGTCTGCTCCAGCCAATAGTTACTCGTACACTAGTTCTATCCTACACACTAGGGACATTTTACAGAAGCCAATTAACCTACAAACCTGCATGTCTTTGGAATGTGGGAGAAAACCGGAGCACCCAGAGGAAACCCATGTGGTGTCAGAAACCGTGCAAAATCCACACAGACAGCAACCATAGTCAGGATCAAACCCAGGTCTCTGGTGCTGAAAGGCAGCAACTGCTGCAACACTATGCCACCCTAATTCTGGACATTTTCAGCAGATTAAGTGGTAGTTGTAAAGATTTACACAGTTTTTGTTTCTGGACAATGATCTTGCAATTGAACTGCAAAGGTTACATGAAACAAGTTAATAATTGCAAAGGGAGCAGACAGAGAACAAATGGTTCAGTGATGGGATTGTACATGGTGCTGGTGTTAGCTGAAAGTGAATCGTAGAAGAGTACAACCAATAAACAGTCCCTCTTGCCCACCTCATTCATGACAACTGTAATGCTAATCCTATTTGCCCATATTAGGCCTAGTATCTCGCTACTTTTCCAACTCAAGTACCTATTTAATCACCTTTTAAACATTAATTGCATCTGCATCTTCTGCTCCTCTGACTGCTCGTTTCAAATATTCATCATTCTGTATGATAAAGTCAAGTCAAGTCAAGAGAGTTTATTGTCATGTCCCAGATAGGACAATGAAATTCTGGCTTGCTGCAGCACAACAGAATATTGTAGGCATAAATACAGAACAGATCAGTGTGTCTATATACCATAAACCATATATATATACATAAATAAACAGATAAAGGGCAATAGGCTATAGATCAGAGTTTGTTTGAAGTTGTGTCTAATACACCAATAGATGTCTAGTTCACTTTTTAAAGATGCTATATTTTATAGTAATAGTGTATACTAAAATTGTTGCAAGAAATAGGACCCTGGTGGGGTTAAAGGGAGCACGAGAACTGGGATCCTGTATGCCAGATGCTGAACTATTAGAATTTGGAAAAAATATCAGTTTTATGATATAACATTTGTCTTTTTCAAATGTATCTCTGGATAGCACTACTTGCAGTAATGATGTTTGAATTCCTCTAATAAGGTGTTCCTTTTAAATTAAAGAATACCATATCAGATAAAGAGGGAAGATATATTATAGTTTCGGGTGAAATTTATGCAACCCCACTAACTTTGATAAATATTTATGCTCCGAATTTTGATAACCCCCAAATTTTTGATAACATTATTGACATAATATCAGAGTTTAATTACCAAAATGTGATAATAGGGGGGGACTTTAACTGTGTTTTAGATTCATATCTAGATAAATCAGCAAAACAAAAGAAGAGTAATTTAAAATCTAAAACTAGCGAACTTCTAAATACATATATAAAAAATACTAATATAATAGATGTATGGAGATCTGCTAATCCAGTTGGAAGGGAATACTCGTTTTACTCTTCGGTGCATAAAACTTATTCAAGAATTGATTATTTTTTAGTGGATATGAAATTAATGCCATATACAAACAACCCAACATACCACATTAGTAGTATTTCAGATCACTCTCCGTTGACATTTTCAGTAAAATTTGAGGGAATGCCGGGTAAAAAAATTTTTTGGAGGTTTAATACACATATTTTAAATGACGTGCAAGGCTATCAATATTTAAAACAACAAATGGAACTTTTTTTCGATACAAATGATATACCAGGTACTTTGCCTTCTTTATTATGGGAAACTTTTAAGGCATTTATGAGAGGAATTATAATTTCATATCAAAGTTTTCAAAATAAAAAGAATAAGACAGAACAATTGTTGTTAGAACAAGAAATCAGACAGTTAGAGTTGGATAATGCCAAAGATTCCACGACAGATAAACACAATAAGATAATATTACTGAAATTTAAACTTAATCGAATTTTATCGGCAAGAGTAATAAGACTATTCCAAATTACAAAACAGGAACATTTTGAGTTTGGTGACAAACCACATAAGCTTTTAGCTCGCCAATTGAAAAAACAAGAAAAGGAAAATACTATAACCAAAATTAAATCAGAGAAAGGTGAATTACTAATACTACCTAAAGATATTAATAATAGATTTGCCCAATTTTACCAAAACTTATATACATCTAAAATTAAAATAGAAGATAGTAAAATAAAAAAATTTCTAGATAATTGTAATCTTCCAATACTGGACCTTTTGGAACAAGAGGAATTAGGAGCTCAAATTACAATCAAAGAAATAGGTGAAACAATAAAATCGCTGAAAAATGGTGAGACACCGGGACCAGATGGTTTTAATAATAAATTTTATTAAAAAATTCAGGAGATAACAACCCCTTATTTATTTAATTTATACTCCCATGCTTTTAAAGAAAACAAACTACCTGAAACACTAACAGAATCAACTATTACGCTTATTCCAAAAAAAGATAAAGATTTAGAAGATCCGGGCTCGTACTATATCACTTTTAAATACAGATCAGAAAATTTTAGCAAAGATTTTAGCAAGAAGATTAAGCAAATATATTAGTAAATTGATAAACCCTGATCAAACGGGGTTTATACCTAAAAGATACTCATTTAATAATCTGAGACGCCTGTTTAATATAATGTACTCGCATAAAGTAGAGGAAGAAGATATATCAATTATTTCTTTGGATGCAGAGAAAGCATTTGATCAGGTAGAGTGGCAATACTTATATAAAGTACTACAAAAATTTAATATGGGAGAGAATTTTATACATGGGTAAAATTATTATATGATAAACCGATGGCAAGAATTTTAACTAATAACATGTTATCTCAAAAATTTCAACTATCAAGGGGTAATAGGCAGGGATGTGCACTATCACCCCTGCTATTTGCCCTTATGATAGAACCCCTGGCTGAAAGTATAAGAATTCATCCGAATATTCAGGGCTATAATACCAGGGACTCAAAGAATAAAATCTCATTATATGCAGACGATATACTTTTATATATTACAAAGTCACAAACGAGCATACCAAATTTATTAAACTTAATAGAGGAATTTGGGTCTTTTTCTGGATATAGAATAAACTGGAATAAAAGTGAAATCATGACATTAAAACCTCAAGAACCTACACACTTACTGAAAGTTCCCCTTTAAAATCGCAACAGAAAAATTTAAATATTTGGGTATTCAGATAACTAGAAAATATAAAGCATTATTCAATGCTAATTTCATACCTTTATTAAATAAACTTAATACGTTGATTAAATTTTGGAAAACACTTCCCTTATCATTATTAGGTAGAATAAATGCAATAAAAATGATCTTCCTACCAAAATTACTATACCTATTTCAATCTATACCGGTATAGATTGTAGATAGAAGAGTAAGGTGACATGCCTCAATGACTATCGACCAGTGGCACTAACGGCGGTGGTGATGAAGTGCTTTGAGAGGTTGATCATGGAGCAAATCAACTCCTACATCGACAAAAACCTGGACCCACTGCAGTTCGCGTACCGCCACAACAGATCAACGGTGGATGCGATCTCGCTGGCCCTCCACTCCGCACTGGACCACTTGGACAACAAAAACTCATATGTCAGGCTGTTATTCATTGATTACAGCTCGGCATTTAACACAATCATCCCCTCCAAACTGGTTACCAAACTCGCAGAACTGGGTCTCTGCGCATCCCTCTGCAACTGGATCCTCGACTTCCTCGTCCACAGACCACAGTCTGTTCGTATTGGTGGAAATGTGTCAGCCTCAATAACAATCAGCACGGGAGCACCTCAAGGCTGCGTGCTCAGCCCCCTGCTGTACTCACTCTATACCCATGACTGCGTAGCGAACCACAGTGCGAACTCCATCATCAAGTTCGCTGACGACACCACTATTGTGGGGCGTATCACTGATGGGGATGAGTCAGAGTACAGAAGAGAGATCGAGCAACTGTCCATATGGTGCCAGCGCAATAACCTGGCCCTCAACACCAGCAAAACCAAGGAACTGATTGTGGACTTTGGAAGGAGTAGGAGGGGGACCCACAGCCCCATTTATATCAACGGGTCGATGGTTGAAAGGGTCAAGAGCTTCAAATTCCTGGGCGTGCACATCTCTGAAGATCTTTCCTGGTCCGAGAACACTAATGCAATCATCAAAAAAGCACATCAGCGCCTCTACTTCCTGAGAAGATTACGGAGAGTCGGATTGTCAAGGAAGACTCTCTCTAATTTCTACAGGTGCACAGTCGAGAGCATGCTGACCGGTTGCATCGTGGCTTGGTTCGGCAATTTGAGCGCCCTGGAAAGGAAAAGACTACAAAAAGTAGTAAACACTGCCCAGTCCATCATCGGCTCTGACCTTCCTTCCATCGAGGGGATCTATCGCAGTCGCTGCCTCAAAAAGGCTGGCAGTATCATGAAAGACCCACACCATCCGGGCCACACACTCATCTCCCTGCTACCTTCAGGTAGAAGGTACAGGAGCCTGAAGACTGCAACAACCAGGTTCAGGAATAGTTACTTCCCCTCAGCCATCAGGCTATTAAACCTGGCTCGGACAAAACTCTGATTATTACCAACCACTTTCTGTTATTTGCACTATCAGTTTATTTATTCATGTGTGTATATATTTATATCATGGTATATGGACACATTTATCTGTTTTGTAGTAAATGCCTACTATTTTCTGTGTGCTTAAGCAAAGCAAGAATTTCATTGTCCTATACAGGGACACATGACAATAAACTAACTTGAACTTGAACTTGAACTTGAACTTGAACTATATATACCAAAATATATATTTTTTAAATTAGACTCTAATATTACTAATTATATTTGGGACTATAGATCACATAGAATCACAAAAAAACACTTATGTAAACCAAAAGAGGTCGGGGGACTTTCACTTCCGAATTTTATGTATTATTACTGGGCAGTGCATATTAAGAATATGATTTATTGGTTGGATAGTTCTACCCAACAGACAGAATGGATAAAAATGGAGAAGGAGGATTGCCATCCTTGTAATATAGGAACGATCCTCTTCTCCCCCAAAAAACTGAATAACACAATATATAAGAAGAACCCAATTATATATGGTACAATAAGAATTTGGAAACAAATAAAATTATCTTTAAAATTAAGAAATCTATCACTGTTAATGCCAATAGCGAATAACCCTTTATTTAAACCATCTCTTATTGATAAGACATATAACCAATGGGAAAGTCTCGGAATTAGAAGGATCGGGGATATGTACGAAATGGGAAACTTACTATCATTCCAACAACTACAATCAAAATTTAAATTGAAAAACAACCAATATTTTAAATATCTTCAGATTTGCGATTTCGTGAAAAAATATATACAAGGATATCAAAAAGTGACTCCTGACTTATTGGAAGAAGCAATGAATATTGAAGCTGACTCACAAAAATTAATATCATATTTATATAATAGTATTCTAAATATAGACCTACCATCGACAGAGGTACTTAGAGCAGAGTGGGAACGGGAACTAATGATAAAAATTACGACGGTTAAATGGGAAAAATACCTGATATATATTCACAAATGTTCAATTAATGTAAGACATAATCTAATTCAATTTAAAATTGTACATAGATTATATTATTCAAAAACAAGATTGAACAAATTTTATCCAAATATATCCGCCACTTGTGATAAATGTCTAGCCCAAAAGGCAACTATAACACACTCCTTAGTTTCCTGCATAAAACTTTATAGATTTTGGAATGATATTTTTGAAATATTTACAAAATTATTCAAGACAAGAATGGAACCTAATACTGAAATGATTATATTTGGCGTAATGGAAGATGGGAATAAATTGAACACATCTCAAAATCTATTCCTTAACTATGGTTTAATAATAGCAAAAAAATTAATTCTTAAATTTTGGAAGGGTACATCAATACCAACGCTTAAAATGTGGATTGCCAAAAAAAATATTATAAAGACAACCTAATAATATATAATAATAGACGTATTTGGAAACAAATAGTTAAGACTCTACATTTGGATAATCTCTCATTTAGATTACCAATTATGAATAATCCATCGTTTAAACCTGCTATATTAGATGGGGGGTTTAAACAATGGGATGATTTAGGAATTACAAGGATAGAACACCTTTATAGAAAAGGAAAATTTCTTTTATTCCAGGAGTTACAAGATATTTATGGATTGTCTCCACAACATTTGTTTAGGTATTTACAAATTAGAGATTATATTAAATCCAATACACAAGATTATAAAAATAAAGAAGCAGGATTGTTAGACGAACTGTTTAATTTATATCCAAATACAGAAAAATTAATAGCCTATATATATGACATCATTTTGGATAAGGAGAATCCAATAACGGAAATATATCGTCAAGCATGGGAAAATGAAATGGGATTGGCTATAACAAAAGAAAACTGGGAAGAAAGTCTACAACGAATACACCGGTGTTCATTAAACGCCAGACATATACTGATACAATTTAAAGTATTATATAGGTTACATTATTCGAAAACTAAATTAAATAGTATTTTTCCGAATCTCTCCGCTATTTGTGATAAGTGCAAGAAAGCGGAGGCAAATTTAATACATAGTTTCGTTACATGTCCTAAATTGAATTATTACTGGACAGAAATTTTTAAAGTTATTTCTGAAGTCATCAAAGTTAAATTGGACCCTAACCCAAAGCTAATAATATTTGGAATTCCGGATTTACATCTATCACTTACAGTAAATCAAAGAAATTTCTTTGATTACTGTTTGATAATTGGGAAAAAAATCATATTGAAATTTTGGAAGGGAACATTATCCCCCACAACCAAAATGTGGGCAACAGAGATGATGGAGACGTTACATCTGGAAAGAATTAGATTTGTCCTATTGGACAAGTATAATTCTTTTGAACAGATATGGTCTCCATATATACAGTATTTAGAGAAGTAGCTGTTCTTGGCAACACAGCTCGGCGTGCACCCTGCGGGATTTGGTGAGAATAATTTATTTTTATATTGGAATTAACATATATGTCTTTATTGATACTATCACTTGTAGTAGTGTTATTAATAATACATATTGTGGTTACTCAAATTTTTTTTTTTTTTTTTTTTTTTTTTTTTTTTTTCGTTTTTCTTTTCTTTCTTATATATAATCAAATTATTATTTAATCACTCTCTTAATGATTTATAACTGTTCTATTCTTTCTCTATCATTATTTCTAAAAAAATAATAGATAAGTATTACTAGTGTTTTACTTAATGCAAATTGAATTAATTTGATATAAAGTTGTTTGAAGCATTGTAATTGATTACCTTTAATAAAAAAATATATTAAAAAAAAAAAATGTGGATTGCAAGTATGCTGGACACCGCTCATCTTGAGGAAATGCGATTCCTCCTAATGGATAAATCAGACCAAATCATAACGAGTTGGTCTCCATTCGTCGTTTTTTTTTAATCATATGGTGCAACACAATTGTAAAAAATAACTGTTTCAGGACTGGACGAGGGTTGGTCAAGATTATAAATAATGATCTCCTTTTCTTTTTTATTTTATTTTATTTTCTCTATTCTCTCTCTCAACTTTCTTCATTTACTCGTTTTCTTTTTTCACACACTATATATTTCACATCTTTCTATCCTTTACTATCTAACTTATTTTTTTCTTATTCTAATCTTTTTTCAGTGTAACAAAAAAAAAAAAAAGAAGTTGTACATAAAATGTATTATGAAAATATATATTAGGCACTTTGGTGCCATATGACTGTACTTACTTCTAATAAAATAAAATATTTTAAAAAAAAGAAAGAATTCCTCTAATTAAACAAATTGTTAATTTGTTCTTACAGGAATCAGTTAATAATTCCCAGTAGTGCGAAGAAAAAAAAGATTTTAAACGATTTTAGGTTCCAGAACATGGAACCATTGTAATTTATATCAGTATGAAGCAAATTATCGGAAAACAAACATTTTCAGCTGAAGCAAAAGCTTTTAAATCAAGAGATTAAAATTATGACAGTTTTTAATTGCCACCCAATGCAAATGCCTAGTTTTTTCCCGCTCCATCGGACTATAAATACCTCTGGAAATGCTCACAGGCCAAGAAGCTATGGACATATAAACAGTACATCTCCAGAATTTTGTTTCTAAATTCTCCTGATTCTGTCATTTAGTTCACATGCTTGGTAGTTCACTGTATGTAATTCGACTGGAAAAGTGATAAGATTTACATTAAAAAGATCATTTCAATATAGAACATAGAAGATTACAGCACAGGAACAGGCTCTTCAGGCCACCATGTCCGTATCAATCATGATGCCGAGTTAAACTAATCTCCTTTGCCTGCATGTGATCCATAATCTCTCCATTTTTTACATATACATATGCCTATCTAAAAGCCACTCAGCAATGGCCCTATTGCATCTGCCTAAACGGCATCGCCTTCCATGCACCTACCAATCTGTGTATAAAAAACTTGCCCACACATCTCCTTTAGACAGCCCCTCCCACCTTATAGCATTTCCCTTGTAGTCTTTGACATTTCCACTCTTAGGTTTGTCACCATTGCCTCTTAAGAACATAGCTGCCAGAGAAGCCACATGAGATATGCTTACGAAACTGACAAGCTACGTCTGAAGAAGGGTCTCGACCCGAAACGTCACCCATTCCTTCTCTCCAGAGATGTTGCCTGTACCGCTGTTACTCCAGCATTTTGTGTCTACCTTTATGCCAATCACTACTCTATATATACACAGTCACCGTCTCCTCAGTACTACTCTGAGCCCCGCCCTTGCTCCCCCTTTCCCTAGTCGCAACAGGGACAGAGTCCCCCTAATCCTTACCTTTCACCCCATCAGTCGTCGCATACAATAAATTTTCGCCACCCCCAACTGGATCTCAACAAGAGTCACATCTTCCCATCTCCACCCCTTTCTGTCTTCCGCAGAGACCGTTCCCTCCGCAACTCCCTGGTTAACTCATCTCTTCCCACACAAACCCCCCCCCCCTTGCTCAAGATGTGAGACCAAACATAGACAAGGCGATCGTTTTGCTGAATACCTTCGCTCAGTCCGCCTGAACCTACCTGATATCCCGGTTGCTAAACATTTTCATTCTCCTTCCCATTCCCACACAGACCTTTCTGTCCTAAGTCTGCTCCATTGTCAGAGCGAGGCTAAATGCAAATTAGAGGAACAGCATCTCATATTTAGTTCTGGCAGCTAAAGATATGAATTTTGATTTCTCTCACTTCAGGTAGCATCGGCATTCCCTCTCCCTCTATCCCTCCCCCCACCCAAGTCACACTAGCTTCTCGTTTTCACCCAACAAACAGTTAACAATGGCCTGTTTCCTTCATCATCGTTACTTTTTTGGATATCTTTCATTCATTGTTCTTTATTTCTCTACATCATCAGTGTCTATATCTCTCGTTTCCCTTATCCCTAACTAGTCTGAAGCAGGGTCTGGACCCGAAACATCACCCATTCCTTCTCTCCAGAGATGCTGCCTGTCCCGCTGAGTTACTATAGTTTTTTGTATCTATCTTCGGTTTAAACCAGCATCTGTAATTCCTTCCTATTAAACAATGTGAGTGAACATGCCTGCTCCATTTACTATATATGCTTATCTCTCCCTTCCTGTAACACTGTCAATTTGAGTCCCGCACCCATGTCACTTGTTTAAACCATCCCAAGTAGTTCCTGTCATCCCAAATCATCCCTGTCCCAGAAGGGATTGAAATTATCCAAATATCTAAAGCTCTGCCACTTGCATCAGATCTCTTGTCACACATTAAGCTGTTCTATCTTCCTATTGTTAAACTCATAGCCACTTGACACAGAGAGTAATCCTGAGATAACTACCCGAGATCCTGTTTTTCAGTTTACCACCTAACTACTTAAATTTGAATTGCAAAACCGCATCTCCCTCTTTTTCACCTATGATGTTACTGCCAACATGGATTACGAATTCTGTCCACTCACCTTCCCCTTTCAAAACTGTTTGAAGTCACTTAGTGGCTTCCTTGACCCGGGAGACCAAAAGGCAACACACTATCCTCGAGTCACACTCACGACCACATATCTATCTAGAACATCAAGCAGTACAGAAGGGCAACAAAGTGCGGAAGCTGATAGAACTGCTGCCTCATAACACCAGAGACCCAGGTTCAATCCTGACCGCCGGTGCTCTTTGCATGGAGTTTGTATCTTCTCCTTGTGGCTGCATAATCCCAAAGACGTGCGGGTTAGTAGGTTAATTGGTCTTATTATTGCTTTATCTTTGATTTCAATAGTCCCGGGAACAGACCCTTTGGCCACAATGTCTGTGGTGGACATGAGGACAAGTAAAACGCAACTCCTTTGCGTGCGCATGTTCCATATCCCTCCATATCCAGGTGCATAACCTAAATGCCCCTGAAACACCGCAATCATATCTGCTTCCAGCACCACCCCTGCCAACGCATTCCAGGCACACAATTTGTAAAAAGAAATTACCTTGCAGATTTCCTTTAACCAGCTACTTATAGCTACTGTATGGGTGTTGGGGCGGTGTCAAATGGGATAGGCAAGGACGGAGTTAAAGGTGAAAGGGAGTAAAGGGATAGTTAATGACCCCAGAATTAACGGGAAAGAAAGCTCACAAAGCTATAGGAGAGTATGGCTAAGTGTAGTAGGGATCGATGTGAATGGTGAGATGCGTAAGGAATTAAAATACTGTATTTGAATGCGCGAAGTATAAGAAGTAAAGTAGACGAGCTTGAGGCTCAGATAGAGGTTGGTAGATATGACTTTGTGGGGATTACCGAGACGTAGCTGCAGGTGGATCGGGTCTGGGAATTGAATATTCAGGCTAATACATCCTATAGAAGTCTGAAGAAGGGTTTCGGCCCGAAACGTCGCCTATTTCCTTCGCTCCATAGATGCTGCTGCACCCGCTGAGTTCCTCCAGCAATTTTGTGTACCTATAGAAAGGACAGGCAGGTGGGCAGAGGGGGGGGGGGGGGGGGGGGGGGGGGGTAGCTCTTCTGATGAGGGATGGAATTCAGTCCCTTGCGAGGGAAGACATAAGGACTGACGAGGTAGAGTTACTGTGGATTGAGTTGAGGAATTGCAAAGGCAAGAAGACACTAATTGGTATTATCTACTGACCCTCAAATAGTAGCCCGGATGTAGGGTGTAAGTTGCAGCAGGAGTTAAAACTGGCATGTAACAAAGGTAATGCCACTGTGGTGATGGGGGAATTTCAATATGCAGGTAGACTGGGAAAATCACATTGGTTCAGGACCCCAAGAAAGAGAGTTTGTAGAATGCCTCCAAGATGGATTCTTAGAGCAGCTTGTAATGGAGCCGACCAGAGAAAAGGCAATTCTGGATTTAGTGTTGTCCAATGAACCAAATTTGATAAGATAACTCGAGGTAAAGGAACCGCTTGGAGGTAATGATCATAAAATGATTAGTATTAATCTGCAATTTGAGAAGGAGAAGGTTAAATCGGAAGTGGCAGTGATGCAGCTGAACAAAGGGGATTATGAAGGCATGAGAGACGAGCTGGCCAAGGTAGACTGGAAAGGGGTACTAGCAGGAATGACGGTGAAACAGCAATGGCAGGAATTTCTGGGCATAATCCGGAAGACACAGGATCATTTCATTCCAAAAAGGAAGAAAGATTCTAAGGGGAATAGGAGGCAACCGTGGCTGACAAGAGAAGTTAGGGATAGAATAAAACTAAAAGAAAAGATTTATAACACAGCAAAGAGTAGCCGGAAGCCAGAGGATTGGGAAACTTTCATAGGACAACAGAAGGAAACAAAACGGGCAATACAGGCTGAAAAGATGCAGTACGAGGGGAAGCTGGCAAGGAATATAACTAAGGACAGTAAAAGCTTCTTTAGATATGTTAAGGGAAAAGAGTAGCAAAGTTAAATGTGGGTCCCTTGAAGGCAGACACGGGTGAAATTATTATGGGGAACAAGGACATGGCAGAAGAGTTGAACAGGTACATCGGATCTGTCTTCACTAAGGAAGACACAAACAATCTCCCAGAAGTACTGCAGGACAGAGGATCTAAGGCGGTCGTGGAACTAAAATAAATTTTCATTAGGTGAGAAATAGTATTGGGTAGACTAATGGGACTGAAGGATGATAAATTCCCGGGGCCTGATGGACTGCATCCCAGGGTCCTCAGGCAGGTGGCTCTAAAAATAGTGGACGCATTGGAGATCATTTTCCAATGTTCAATAGATTCAGGATCAGTTCCTGTGGATTGGAGGATAGCTAATGTTATCCCACTTTTCAAGAAATGAGTGAGAGAGAAAACGGGGAATTACAGACCAGTTAGCCTGACTTCAGTGGTGGGAAAGATGCTGGAGTCAATTATTAAAGAGGTAATAATGGGGCATTTGGATAGCAGTAAAAGGATTAGTCCAAGTTAGCATGGATTTATGTATGGAAAATCATGCTCGACTTATCTTCTGGAATTTTTTAAGGACGTGACAAGTAAAATGGATGAAGGGGAGCCAGTGGATGTAGTGTATCTAGACTTTCTGAAAGCCTTTGATAAGGTCCCGCACGGGAGACTGGTGACTAAAATTAGAGCACATGGTATTGGGGGTAGGGTGTTGACATGGGTAGAAAATTGGTTGGCAGACAGGAAGCAAAGAGTAGGAGTGAACGGGTCCTTTTCAGAATGGCAGGCAGTGGTGACTGGAGTGCCGCAAGGCTCGGTGTTGGGGCCGCAACTGTTTACCATATATATTAATGATTTGGAAGAGGGAATTAGGGGCAACACTAGCAAGTTTGCAGATGACACAAAGCTGGGTGGCAGTGTGAGCTGTGAAGAGGATGTTAGGAGGTTGCAGGGTGACCTGGACAGGTTGAGTGAGTGGGCAGAGGCATGGCAGATGCAGTATAATATAGAGAAATGTGAGGTTATCCACTTTGGTGGCAAAAACAAGGGGGCATATTATTATCTCAATGGGGTTAGGTTAGGTAAGGGAGAGGTACAGCGAGACCTGTGTGTCCTTGTACACTGGTCACTGAAAGTTAGCGTGCAGGTACAGCAGGCAGTGAAGAAAGCTAATGGAATGTTGGCCTTCATAACAAGTGGATTTAAGTATAGGAGTAGAGAGGTTCTTCTGCAGCTGTATAGGGCTCTGGTGAGACCACATCTGGAGTATTGTGTACAGTTTTGGTCTCCTAATTTGAGGAAGGACATCCTTGAGATTGAGGCAGTGCAGCGTAGGTTCACGAGATTGATCCCTAGGATGGCGGGACTGTCATATGAGGAAAGATTGAAAAGACTGGGCTTGCATTCACTGGAGTTTAGAAGGATGAGGGGATATCTTATAGAAACATATAAAATTATAAAAGGACTAGACAAGCTAGATGCAAGAAAAATGTTCCCAATGTTGGGCGAGTCCAGAACCAGGGGCCACAGTCTTAGAATAAAGGGGAGGCCATTTAAGACTGAGGTGAGAAAAAACTTTTTCACCCAGAGTTGTGAATTTGTGGAATTCCCTGCCACAGAGGGCAGTGGAGGCCAAATCACTGGATGGATTTAAGAGAGAGTTAGATAGAGCTCTAGGGGCTAGTGGAATCAAGGGATATGGGGAGAAGGCAGGCACGGGTTATTGCTTGGGGTCGATCAGCCATTATCGCAATGAATGGCGGTGCTGGCTCGAAGGGCTGAATGGCCTCCTCCTGCACCTATTTTATATGTTTCTATGTATGTGCTCCAGTTTTAACATTTCCACTCTGGGAAAAGGATTCTGACTATCTATCCTATCTATGCCTCGCACAATTCAGGGCTCCCTTCAACCTCCGAAGCACCAGTGGAAACAATCATATATTTGTCCATTCTCTCCTTATATCTGAGGCAGCATTCTCGTAAAGCTTCCTATAATTGGACAATCAGAACTTCAACCATTCTCTGTCACAATATGAAGATCTTACAACTTCTTTAGCCACAGGAGAGGTCCCAGAGGACTTGAGAGTAGCCAATGTTGAACATTTGTTTAAGTTGAGATAAGTTCAAAATTGATAGGAGCAGAATTAGGCCATTTGGCGCAATAAGCCTACTCCACCATTCAATCATGGATCATCTATCACTCCCTCTCAACCCCATTCTCCTGCAATCTCGCCAAAACCCCTGATACCCATACTAATCAAGAATCTATCTACCTCTGCCTTAAAAATATCAATTGACAGCCTCCACAGCCTTTTGTGGCTATGAATTCCACAGATTCACCACCCTATGACTAAAGAAATTCCACCACCCTATGACTAAAGAAAATCTACTTCCTGAAGAAACATCCTTTTATTCAGAGGCTATGACCTCTGGCCCTGGACTCCCCCACTAATGGAAACATCCTCTCTACATACACTCTATCCAAGCCTTTCACTATTCAGTAAGTTTCAATGAGGTCGCCTCTCATCCATCTAAATTCCAGAGCGTAGAGGTCCAGCGCAGTCAATGGTCATCATATGTTAACTCACTTATTCCTGGGATCATTCTCGTAAACACCTCTGCACCCTCTCCAGCGTCAGCACATCCTTCCTTAGATATGGAGCCCAAAACTGCTCACAATACTCCAAATGCGGTCCGAACAGTGCCTTATAAAGCTTCAGCATTACATCCCTGCTTTTGTATTCTAATTCTCTCAACATAAATAGGTTTGCCTTCCTTATTACCGATTCGATTTGCTAATTAACTTTTTGGAAATCTTGCACCAGCACTCCCAAGTTCCTTTGCACCTCCGATTTCTGAATTATCTCCCCATTTAGAAAACATGCGCACTGCCACAGCAACTGGTCGGCGCCAGGCACTTAGAAACATAGAAAATAGGTGCACCGCCATTCAATATGATCATGGCTGATCATCCAACTCAGTATCCCATACCTGCCTTCTCTCCATACCCCATGATCCCTTTAGCCACAAGGGCCACATCTAACTCCCTCTTAAATATAGCCAATTAACTGGCCTCAACTACCTTCTGTGGCAGAGAATTCCACAGATTCCCAACTCAGTGTAAAAAATGATTTTCTCATCTCTGTCCTAAAAGACTTCCCTCTTATCCTTAAACTGTGACCCCTTGTTCTGGACTTCCCCAACATCGGGAATAATCTTCCTGCATCTAGCCTGTCCAACCCCTTAAGAATTTTGTAAGTTTCTATAAGATCCCCCACTCAATCTTCTAAATTCTAGCGAGTACAAGCCGAGTCTATCCAGTCTTTCTTCATATGAAAGTCCTGACATCCCAGGAATCAGTCTGGTGAATCTTCTCTGTACTCCCTCTATGGCAAGAATGGTCCTGATGGTATACCCGGCCGTGTTCTAAAAACCTGTGCGGACCAACTGGCAGGAGTTTTTACGGACATTTTCAATCTCTCACTTCTGAGGTCTGAGGTCCCCACCTGCTTTAAAAGGGCATCAATTATACCGGTGCCCAAGAAGAGTAAGGTGACATGCCTCAATGACTATCGACCAGTGGCACTAACGCCGGTGGTGATGAAGTGCTTTGAGAGGTTGATCATGGAGCAAATCAACTCCTACATCGACAAAAACCTGGACCCACTGCAGTTCGCGTACCGCCACAACAGATCAACGGTGGATGCGATCTCGCTGGCCCTCCACTCCGCACTGGACCACTTGGACAACAAAAACTCATATGTCAGGCTGTTATTCATTGATTACAGCTCGGCATTTAACACAATCATCCCCTCCAAACTGGTTACCAAACTCGCAGAACTGGGTCTCTGCGCATCCCTCTGCAACTGGATCCTCGACTTCCTCGTCCACAGACCAGTCTGTTCGTATTGGTGGAAATGTGTCAGCCTCAATAACAATCAGCACGGGAGCACCTCAAGGCTGCGTGCTCAGCCCCCTGCTGTACTCACTCTATACCCATGACTGCGTAGCGAACCACAGTGCGAACTCCATCATCAAGTTCACTGACGACATCCCCGTATCACTGATGGGGATGAGTCAGAGTACAGAAGAGAGATCGAGCAACTGTCCATATGGTGCCAGCGCAATAACCTGGCCCTCAACACCAGCAAAACCAAGGAACTGATTGTGGACTTTGGAAGGAGTAGGAGGGGGACCCACAGCCCCATTTATATCAACGGGTCGATGGTTGAAAGGGTCAAGAGCTTCAAATTCCTGGGCGTGCACATCTCTGAAGATCTTTCCTGGTCCGAGAACACTAATGCAATCATCAAAAAAGCACATCAGCGCCTCTACTTCCTGAGAAGATTACGGAGAGTCGGATTGTCAAGGAAGACTCTCTCTAACTTCTACAGGTGCACAGTCGAGAGCATGCTGACCGGTTGCATCGTGGCTTGGTTCGGCAATTTGAGCGCCCTGGAAAGGAAAAGACTACAAAAAGTAGTAAACACTGCCCAGTCCATCATCGGCTCTGACCTTCCTTCCATCGAGGGGATCTATCGCAGTCGCTGCCTCAAAAAGGCTGGCAGTATCATGAAAGACCCACACCATCCTGGCCACACACTCATCTCCCTGCTACCTTCAGGTAGAAGGTACAGGAGCCTGAAGACTGCAACAACCAGGTTCAGGAATAGTTACTTCCCCTCAGCCATCAGGCTATTAAACCTGGCTCGGACAAAACTCTGATTATTACCAACCACTTTCTGTTATTTGCACTATCAGTTTATTTATTCATGTGTGTATATATTTATATCATGGTATATGGACACATTTATCTGTTTTGTAGTAAATGCCTACTATTTTCTGTGTGCTTAAGCAAAGCAAGAATTTCATTGTCCTATACAGGGACACATGACAATAAACTAACTTGAACTTGAACTTGAACTTGAATGTCTTTCCTCAGATTAGGAGACCAAAACTGTACGCAATACTCCAGGTGTGGTCTCACCAAGACCCTGTACAACTGCAGTAGAACCTCCCTGCTCTTATACTCAAATCCTTTTGCTATGAATGCTAACAAACCATTCGCTTTCTTCACTGCCTAATGCATCTGCATGCCCACTTTCAATGACTGGTATACCATGACACCCAGGTTTCGTTGCATCTCCCCTTTTCCTAATCAGCCACCATTCAGATAATAGTCTACTTTCCTATTTTTGCCACCAAAGTGGATAACCTCACATTTATCCACATTATACTGCATCTGCCATGCATTTGCCGACTCGCCCAACCTATCCAAGTCACCTTGCAGCCTCTTAGCATCCTCCTCACAGCTAACACTGCCCCCCAGCTTTGTGTCATCCGCAAACTTGGAGATGTTGCATTCAATTCCCTCATCCAGATCATTAATATATATTGTAAATAGCTGGGGTCCCAGCACTGAGCCTAGCGGTACCCCACTAGTCACTGCCTGCCATTGTGAAAAGGACCCCTTTACTCCTACTCTTTGCTTCCTGTCTGCCAGCCAGTTCTCTATCCACATCAATACTGAACCCCTAATACCGTGTGCTTTAAGTTTGCATACTAATCTCCCTCACTTTGCATTGTGGGAGATCTGGGCGCCATTGCCGTCCGGTCGCCGCCTCGCCGCGACTGCTGAAAACCAACGCAGAATCACTCCCTGGAGCAACCCCCTGGAGTAACTCTTGCTTCTTGGCTTCCTGGTCCTCCAAAAATATTCCAAATGGAATTTAAACTGGAGGTGATGGAGGGTCCACCACCAAACACCAAACTCTGAACAATAACAGCCTATTGCACTTTATCTGTTTATTTATTGTGTATATATATGGTCTATGGTATATAAACACACTGAATGTTTGTCTCCTGTTCTGCATTATGTTTACATATTCTGTTGTGTTGCAGCAAGCAAGAATTGTATTGTCCCATCTGGGACACATGACAATAAAACTCTCTTGACTCTTGACTTGGACTAAAGCAAAAAAGTGTTCTTGGGAAAAAATAGCTACCTTAAATTTAGTTGCGTCTGGTTAGGTAACTATGGTACGGTGAAGACTATACCATGCTTTAATTGTGCGGGGGAACTCCATGGAGCAGCCAGCATCTCTAGATAGAAGAAATTGGGTGACGTTTTGGGAAGAGACCCTTCTTTAGACTCCCTCTGGTTTTAGTGATTTTAGTGTAATTTAAAGATACATCGTGGAAACAGACACAAAAAGATAGAGTAACTCAACAGGTCAGACAGAATCTCTGAACAAAAGGAAAATATTACATTTTGGGTTGGGTCTGAAAAAGGTTCCTGCACCCCTTTGGAATGTGGAAGGAAACAAGAGCACCCGGAGAAAACCCATGCGATCACAGGGAAAAGGAGCAAACTCCATACAGACAGCACCAATATTCAGGATCAAATCCGGGTCTCTGGCACTTTTAGGCAGCAACTTTATGGCCAATGTACTGCCCTTGAACTGAATTAAAACATACAGTAGCTGTAAAGGGACACATAGCGTCACTTAGAGATTTAAGACTGAAAATGGATAGTTTCTTTTTTTTAGTAACCAAAGTTATCAACGTATAATTTTTTGTGTGTTGGAAAACAAAATATAGTGGCACAGCTGGTAGGCTTGCTGTCTCACACGCCAGAGATCTGTGTTCGATCCCGTCCTCGGGCACTGTCTGTGTTGAATTTGTACATTCTCCCTGCAAGCGTGTGAGTTTCCTCCCATATCCCAAAGGCGCATTGGCTTTGTAGCTTAACTTGTCTCTGTAAAATTGCCCCCAATGTGTAGGGAGTGGGTGAGGAAAATGGGATAACAGAACTTGTGTGAATGGGTAGACAAAAATGCTGGAGAAACTCAGCGGGTGAGGCAGCATGTATGGAGCGAAGGAAATAGGCGACGTTTCGGGTCGAGACCCTTCTTCAGACTGCTGTGAGGGTGGGAAGAAGAAATGAAGAGGCGGAGACAGTGGGCCAAGGGAGAGCTGGGAAGGGGAGGAGAAAGCAGGGACTATCTGAAATTGGAGAAGCCAATGTTCAGACCACTGGGGTGTAAACTGCCCAAGCGAAATATGAGGTGCTGCTCCTCCAATTACGGTGGGCCTCACTCTGGCCATGGAGGAGGTCTGAACTTTTTTCGCCTTCCATCACTGTGAGGAATGCGTAGAACGCACTGTGGTGGATGTTTACGTTAAAATGTATTTTGTGTGTTCTGTTATTGGTATGATGACTGTATGGCAAATCAAATTCCTCATATGTTGCAAAACATACTTGGCTAATAAAGTAGGATTTTGATTATGATTATTGCTACACTTTGCCTTCTGCCATCCAGTCAACCTGCTATCCATGCTGATATCTTCCCTTTTATACCATGGGTTCTCACCTTTAGCAGCCTCACGTGTGACAGTTTATCTGAAAATCTAAAATCTACGTAATAATCCCGGAAATTAGATGTGACACTCACATCAGAGTTGGGAAGCTATTGGAGAGAAGTCTTCAGGATAAGAATTAGAAACATAGAAAAATAGGTGCAGGAGTAGGCCATTCGGTCCTTCGAGCCAGTACCGCCATTCAATATGATCACGGCTGATCATCTAAAATCAGTACCCCATTCCTGCTTTTTCCCCATATCCCTTAATTCCTTTAGCCCAAAGAGCCAAATCTAATTATTCCAATTTGGAATGGAATGGGTTAATTAGGGACAGTTAGCATGGCTTTGTATGCAGCCATGCATTACTAACGTTTTGAGGAGGACATGGTGATTGATGAGGATAGGGCAGTGGATGTTGTCTACATTGCTCCCCTTGGTAGTCATCCTGATGATTAAGATGCACGGGATCCGTGGTGACTTGGTCGTATGGATCCAGAACTGGCTTACTCATAAAAGACAGAGCACTGTGGTGGAAAGGCGTTATTCTGGCTGACAGTCTGAGACTAATGGAGTTCTGCAGGGATATGTGCTGTGGTTTGTAATATATTCAAATAACTTGAATGTAAATGTAGATGAGTCAATTGGTAAGTTTGCAGATGACACCAAGATTGTTGAAGTTGGCGACAGTGAGAACGGCTGTCAAAGTATGCAGCAGGATTTAGATCAGCTAGAGAAATAGGTGGGCACATGGCAGATGGAGTTTAATCCAAGCAAATGTGAGGTGTGTTATTTTTGGAGGTCGAATATAAGGGAAAGAATGGCAAGACTCTTAAGAACATTGATGTGCAGAGAGATTTTGAGCTCCCTGAAGGATGGTAAAGGTGGAAAATGGCATGTTTACCTTCACTGGTCAGGTCATTGAGTCAGGAAGTCATGATACAGCTCTACTAGACTTTGGTTAGGCCGCATTTGGAGTATTACATGCAGTTCTGGTGCCCCAGTTAAGGAAGGATGTGAAAAGGATGCAGAAGAGGTTTACCAGAAGCTGCCAAGAAGGTATTAGCTACAAGGAGAGGTTTGATAAACATATTTTCTTAATTAGAATGTCTGAGGTTGAGAGACCAGATAGACTTACTTAGACTTAGTTCCTCCAACACTGTTGAGTGCATTGGGCAGCAAGCTTTCGCCATTCTGTTCGGTTATGTGCGATGTCTTCCACCCTCGATAGGTTTGCGTCCCAGGCTTCCAAATCCTTCTGGAATGTTCGCCTCCATGTGAGTTTTGGTCGGCCTCTTTTCCTTCTTCCGTCAGGTTGCCATGCCATTGCTATCTTAGGTGCACGTTCTGGTGACATTCTGAGTACATGTCCTGTAAATTTCATCCTGCGTACATTTATGTCCTGGCTGAGGTTTTGTTGCAGTTTTGCCGGTAGATCTCCTCGTTTGTGATGTGGTCTCTGTAGCTAGTGTTCAGGATCCTCCTCAAGCAGCGTTGTTGGAATGCATCCAATTTCTTTTTCATCTTCACATTGATTTTCCATGTCTCACTAGCATAGAGGGCTGTAGGGAATACTACGGACTGGAAGAGCTTGACTTTTAGCATCTTGGATATCCCGCTACTAGACCATATTGGCTGCATTCGTCTGAAGACTGATGCAGCTTTACCAATTCGGGAGTTGATGTCGAACTCTACATCTCCATCTACTGTGAACATGCTACCAAGATAGGTAAATCTTGTGGCGTTTTCCACAGATTCCCCATTGATTATCAGTTGGTCTAATGGCTGCTGGTCCCCAATCTGCATGGTCTTAGTCTTCTGGCAGCTGATCTTTATTCCAACCTTTAATGCATTCTCCTCCAGAGCGGTTGTCATCTCTTGAAGGGTGTGTCTCAACTCTGCTAGAAGTGCAATGTCATCAGCAAAATCTAGGTCTGTGAGGCGTCTCCCTGTTCTTCACGGTATTCCAAAGTCAAGTTTGTTTATTGTCTTCCGCATGACATAGTCGATCGTGACAATAAACAGTAAGGGGGATAGAAGACAACCTTGTCTTACCCCTGTGACAATATCAAAGAGTTCTGTTTTCCCCCGAGTCAACCTTGATGCAGCATCTGGATCCCTCGTAAAGGTTCTTGAAGATGTTTATGAAAGCCTCTGGGAAGCCATACACATTAAGAATTTGCCACAGGGTGTCTCTATGTACACTATCGAATGGCTTTTTGAAATCAACAAAGTTTATTAGTTTTTTATTATCCGACCTCTCTGCCCTGGGTCTCCTCCATGGCCACAGCGAGCAACACCGGAAATTGGAGGAACAGCAAGCTCATATTCCGCTTGGGGAGTCTGCATCCTGGGGGCATGAATATCGAATTCTCCCAATTTTGTTAGTCCTTGCTGTCTCCTCCCCTTCCTCAGTCCCCCTGCTGTCTCCTCCCATCCCCCAGCCTTCGGGCTCCTCCTCCTTTTTCCTTTCTTGTCCCCGCCCCCCCAACCCCCGATCAGTCTGAAGAAGGGTTTCGGCCCTAAACTTTGCCTATTTCCTTCGCTCCATAGATGCTGCTGCACCCGCTGAGTTTCTCCAGCTTTTTTGTGTACCTTCGATTTTCCAGCATCTGCAGTTCCTTCTTAAACAAAGTTTATTAGTATTGGCTTCTGAAATTCTAGGCATTGTTCTACCACATTTCGTAACACAAAGATCTGTTCACTGCAGGATCTTCCAATGCGGAATCCTGCTTGTTCATCACGGAGTTCCATATCCAGAGCTGCTCTAAGACGATGTAGCAGTACAGAACAAAGCACTTTTCCTGGGACTGAGAGCCTCTCCAGTTTCCACAGTCACTAAGATCCTTTCTTTGGCAATTTCACTATCACACCTTTCCTCCAATCTTCTGGTACACGTTTTTCTTCCCAGCATGCATTACATAGCTTTGTGAGTTTTTCTCTCAACATTTCCCCTCCGCTCTTTAGTAGTTCTGCTGGAATCTGGTCGAGGCCTGCTGCTTTGTTATTTTTCAGATTCTTGATTACATTTGCAACTTCCATTTCTGTGATTGGTCCAACCTCCACCTCTAGTTCTGGAGTATCTTCCTCTTCAGGGAAGACAAACAGGTTGATTCAATATCTCTTTGAAGTGTTCAACCTATTGCGTGCTTTGCTCTTCTTCTGTCAGAAATACTCTCCCGCTCTTTTATGGGGCATCAGAGCTACTACCAGATCTCCCAGACCTCTGGCTATGAGTGTATGGGTGTCATTTCTGTCCTTGGCTTCTTGTGCTTCTGCGCATTTGCTTTCTATCCAAGCTTTTTAAAATCTTTTCTGCATTTCCTCTTCACTAGTTTGTGTATTTGTCTATAATTTGTCTATTATGAGAGGCATTTATAGAGTAGACAGTTATTATAGACAAATTATAGAGCAATCTTTGGTCGGAACCTTTTTCCCCCAGGGTGGAAATATCAAAGACTAGAGGGAAATGTATTATGATAGAGGCAGAGTTTAAAGCAGCAGTGTGAACAAGATATTTTCCACAAAGAATGCAATGCCAAAGATGGTTTATATACATTAGGGGCATTTAAAGTGCTTTTAGATAGGCAAATGAAAATGAAGGGTTATGGATCAGGTGCAAGCAGATGAGATTACCTTATTTAGCATTATGCTTGGAACAGACATTGTGAGCCCAAGGGCCTGTTTCTGTGCTGTACTTTTAATGTTCTATGTTCAATACAGGGGCAACACAGTGGTGCAATTGGTTGAGCTGGTGCCTCAGCGCTGGAGACCCGGGTTCGATCCTGACCTCGGATGCTGTCTGTGTGGAGTTTGCACTTCTCACTGTGCACTTTTCCACACTGGAAAACATCATGTCTCGTGCCGGTTCCCAAAGCAGGGCGGCCGACCGAGATCAACGACTACAGACCGGTGGCCCTTACATCTCATATTATGAAAACAATGGAGTGGCTACTCATTCGTCTCCTGAGACCACAAGTCCAGCACGCACTCGACCCACTACAGTTTGCATACCAGGAGAACATTGGGGTGGATGACGCAATCCTCTACATGCTGCACCGGATCTACTCCTTTTTGGACAAACCCGGTGGCTATGTGAGGATTATGTTCTTCGACTTTTCAAGTGCGTTCAACACCATCCAACCCCTTGATTCTGAATGACAAGCTTAAGAAGATGGGGGTGGATTCCACATTTATCTCCTGGATACACGACTACCTGACGGCTCGACCACAGTTTGTCAAGCTGGGTCACAGTGTGTCTGGCACAGTGGTGTGCAATGTTGGAGCACCACAGGGAACGGTTCTGGCCCCGTTCCTCTTCACCCTGTACACAGCAGACTTTAACTATAAGTCTGATACATGCCACGTACAGAAATACTCAGATGATACAGCGATTGTGGCATGTGTAAGGAACGGGCAGGAGGAGGAATACAGGAACTTGACCAGTGCCTTTTGTGCCTGGAGTGAAGAGAACTGTCTCACCCTGAACACTACAAAGACTAAAGAGATGGTGGTTAACTTTGGCAGGTCCAAGCTCCCCCTTCAGCCGGTCAACGCTGCAGGGGCTGTCATTGAGGTGGTGCAGACATATAAATACCTTGGAGTGCACCTTGACAACAAACTGGACTGGTCTGTCAACTCTGACTCCCTCTACAAAAAAGGCCAGAGCAGACTCTTTTTCCTCAGAAGGCTCAAATCCTTCAATGTGTGTAAGGATATGCTGCACATGTTTTACAACACAGTGGTTGCAAGCGTTATTTTCTACGCTGTTGTCTGCTGGGGCAACAGCATTAGTGCAAAAAACAATAGGAAGCTGGTCAAACTGGTTAATCGAGCTAGCTCAGTGCTGGAGGGGAGAGTAGACTCTGGGATGGAGGTGCTTGAGAGGCGTATGAGGCACAAGGTGCAGGTCATCCTGAAAAACCCCGGGCATCCCCTCCATATAATTCTGGAGAGTCAAAAGAGCACTCGGAACAACAACCGGCTCCTCTCCCTGCCCTGTAGAACGGAGCGGTTCAGGAGATCCTTCACCCCTGCAGCCATTAGATTTTATAATTCGGACCGCTAGGCTGTAGGGGGATGCATTTTGCAATTATTAATTTTTAACTGTTAATTATTGGTCTTTTTAAGTATTTATTGCTCTCAGGTAGTGTCCACATTGTATTTTATGTATTTTCTGTCTGCGTTCGTTTTGAATCTGTGGGTTTGTTGATTGGGAGCTTCTGGACATCTGAATTTCCCTGAGGGGATCAATAAAGTATTTATTATTATTATTATTATGTGGATTTCCTCACATATCGCAAAGGCGTGCAGATTTGAATGTTAACTGCCCTCTGTATATTGCCCTTAGCTCGCAGGGAGTGGATGAAAAAGTGGGATAACATGGAATTAGTGAGAAGGGTGAACAATGGTCGGCGTGATGTCAGTGGGCCATAGGGCCTATTTCCATTTGTTTCTCTAAACCCCAAATGCAGCCAAAGTTTTAGAAAGCTGCAACTTTCGTTACTCGAACAACTACTTTCCTTTGGAATTCTCTACATCAAATATTCACGCATGCTCTGTCAATCTCTTTGCTGAAAGCACTGAAAGTTGAGGACAAGGGAGACTCTGCCCTTGTTACGAGTGGGGAGTGAGAGCAGAGTTACGGGGTATAGAAGAGACCCTGGTGAGAGCCTCATCTATAGTAGAAGAGGGGAACCCCCATTCCCTAAAGAATGAGGACATCTCCGATGCCCTGGTTTGGAACACCTCATCCTGGGTGCAGATGCGGCGTAGACTGAGGAATTAGGAGTAGGGGATAGAGTCCTTACAGGAAGCAGGGTGGGAAGAAGTATAATCCAGATAGCCATGGGAGTCAGTGGGTTTGTAGTAGATGTCGGTCAGTAGTCTGTTACCTGCAATGGAGATAGTGATAATGGTAGGGAGCTGTCAGAAATGGTCCAGGTGAATTTGAGTGCCGGATGGAAGTTTGTGGTGAAATAGATGAAGTCAGTGAGTTCTGCATGGGTGCAGGAGGTAGCACCAATGCAGTCGTCAATGTAGCAGAGGTAGAGTTCGGGGATAGGGCCACTGTATGCCTCGAACAAGGATTGTTCGACGTACCCTACAAAGAGGCAGGCATTGGATTTGGAGGAAATGGGAGGAGTCAAAGGAAAAGTTGTTGAGGTTAAGAAGAGTATTTGTACGGGGATTGGCTGATTCTGTGGTCGAGGAAGAAACGGAGGGCTTTAAGACCCTCCTGTTGGGGGATGGAGGTGTAGAGTGACTGGACACACATGGTGAAGATGAGGGAGTGGGGGCCTGGAAAACGGAAGTGATGGAGGAGACGAAGAGTGAGCAGTGAAGTAGGCTCAAAGGTCCTAAGTCATTAATAGGCTGGAATCAAAGAACCTGCCTCCATCAGGCTCCAGGAAATCCCATTAATTTACAGAATGGATATAACCCACTGAATTATACTGGCTCAATGTAAAAACAAAACCAACTAATCAAATTCTCTGCAAAACCCTACAATTTATTTTTATGTCATACACTTATCGAGCTGTTTTTTTGAATATTACATTTTAAAATTTACTTATAAAGCATAACAACTTTTTCCACCGAGGCAAGAGAGATATCAATGGAACCAGACCTGAAACTGCAAATAAACATTTAAAGGGAATGCAGGTACTGGACTCGGGAATAAAAGCTGAAATGTTTTAAACATTAGCCACATTCCTCTTTCCACATCCTAGTCTGACATGAGCGTTTCCAGCATATTTTGTTTTTATTCCTTATACTGCAGTTCAGACCTGCAAAAATGTCATTCTGTTTTTGGATAATAAAATTAAATGACAGTATTAGCAGGTGAAACATTGAGAAACAAAGAGCTCTTGAACAATGGCATAGCTCTTCACTGAGCACAGGGGGTGGGAGATTGCAACCTTCACGTGGTCCGCCCTGTTTCGACAAATGCAATCAACCCGGTGTGCACAGTCAAATAAGATCAAATAGAACAAGTTGTCCTACAACTTTAGGCTGTGCACGCCATACGCAAGAAGAAGAAGTAGACTGAGCACAGTACAATTAAATCCCAACATTGAATAGGTGTATCAAAATGAAAGTTTTAAAATAAACCACAGGATGAGTGCATTACACCAAGTTACACCTGCTTAATCTAATCTACAGATTCCAGCTGGAAACCAGACTCTGCTCTGTTCAAAAGACAGCCAAGCACTGTTGACTGAACAGATAAAATATAATTCTGCTCTCTTTAAAACTACACTTTTCAAATGAAATCAAAATAATATGCCAGTTTAAAAATAATGCAAATCCTGATGAACTTAACTATGCAGAGGTACTTCTACTCCAAAATGTACAGAATTAGTACTACTTTAAAAAGTTAATTACTTTTTTTTAATTTGTCTGGTTAGCCTGAGATCACAGTTGTTTTTAACATAATCCAGATATACACATTCAGTATATCAATTAAACTACTGTAGCCATGACATCTCATGATTAATTATTTCATTAAATCCACTGGAATCATCAGATTTTTAAATTATAATTTAAAACATCAGAACCATTAACAGAAATGATATTGAATACTCCAAAAGCAGACTAGATCTTGAAATTAAGGATAAAAATAAATGGGTGATCAACAATTACTAATTTTACTAATAGAGCTCTAGGGGCAAGTGTCGTCAAGGGATATGGGGAGAAGGCAGGCACGGGTTATTGATAGGGGACGATCAGCCATGATCACAATGAATGGCGGTGCTGGCTCGAAGGGCCCAATGGCCCCCTCCTGCACCTATTTTCTATGTTTCTATGTTTACAAAAGTATTGGGAGATTTATGCTTAAACGACTGACTAATTAACATCATGGGGCTACATGGATCTATTGATAATTTTGTGGTCCAAATAAATTTTCAGGTGCTTGGTGACATCTACATATTACTATATTTTTTCAAAATCATAATTGTGACCCATATGCAGCAACAGGAAAAGCAATAGATTTGGGATAAATTTTGTTAAATTGAGGAAAGGCTTGAATTGGTGTGCCTCAAGGAGTTCTGTGCCCCATTTGCTCCCTTGATGTTAAATTTTTAGATGCAAAAAGGAGAGCCAGTTTCAGTACACCACTTCATGTCATTCCACACAGACTTGCCTATTTTTGCATTGCATTTAATTGGCCATTTGATTTGAAAGAATCCACAAAGTTGCAAAAGAATCAAATGAGTTGGTGGGCACAAAACAGAACGCGTTAAGGCTAACAGAATCCGTGCCGTCCATCGGTCAGCCGTATACCAGTTCCATGTTACTTACTCATCCAGTCCTTACACTTTAAGGACAATATAATTTACAGAGGCCAACTCGAAAACTGCACATCTTTGGGATGCAGGAGGAAACTTGGGCATCCAAAGGAAAGCCATGTAGTCACAGTGAGAAGGTCCAAAATCCACACAGACAACACCCGAGGTCAGGATCAAGCCCAAGTCTCTCATGCAGAGAAAGCAGTTCTACAAATTGCTCCACTGAACTGCCTAAATTTGTTTATTATTTGTCACATGTACCAAGATACAGTGTAAAGCTTTTGCGTGCGTGCTGTCAATCGGATAATATTGTACATGCATACAAACAAGCCATGCACAAGTATAACAAGTAGTGCGAAGCAAAATATTTTGACAGCATTGTAGCGTTACAGTTCCAGAGAAAAAGTCCAATGTCTGTAATTGGGATAGTAGCCTAGCTTATGGAAGTCTGAAGCAGTTCCTGAGTCTGGTGATATGTGCTTCCAAACTTGCCTGATGGGAGCAAGGAAAAGTGAGAATGATTGGAGTGAAAAAGCTTCATGACTACGTTGGCATGGATGGAGTTATTGGTGGGCAGTCTGGTCTGTTTGATGGACTGGGTTACATCCAGGGCTGTAGGTTGCCCGGGTGTCATTGGCAACCTACAGCCCCGCCGGGCAACCTAAAAGCCATGCCATTTGCTCGGCTTGGCAAGCACCCGGGACACCTATCATTTAATTCTGAGCGGGCCCCCTCTCTATCTCTCCCTCTGTCACTCTCCGTCTCCGCCCGCCATCCGTATCCGGCTCTCCGTTCGCTCCTCATCCGCCGGCATGGCCTGCCACCTTATACATGCGCACTGCCACGGCCTGCACATCCTCCCCTGCACATGCGCACTGCCACGGCCTGCACATCCTCTCCCTGCACATGCGCACAACCACGGCCAGCCCATCATTGGCCGTGGTTGTGCGCATGTGCCGCCCTGCACATGCGCACTGCCACGGCAACTGGTCGGCGTCGGCCACTTTCTCCCTCCCTTTGCATTGTGGGAGATCTGGCCGCCATTGCTGTCCGGTCGCCGCCACGCCTCGACTGCTAAAAACCAACGCAGAATCACTCCCTGGAGCTGGAGTAACTCCCTGGAGTAACTCTTGCTTCTTGGTCCTCCAAAAATATTCGAAATGGAAATTAAACTGGAGTGGACCCACCACCACCAAACGCTGAAAAATAATCCAAGACATCCTATTTCCATTTGTATGTTTAAATACATAAAATTGTAATTATGAACCAAGAGCTTAGGAGAAAAATTAACATGGTACCATATGTATAATATTGTTTTCTGTAAATTTAGCATTGAATAAAACTCAGGACAGATGCTAGATAACATAACAGTAGAAGCCTTCTCTAGTTAATTACGTAAAACTATTTTCTTGATACTAATCTATTCAAATAGTATATTTTCAAAAGTATACTTCTTCTCCCTGTAAGATGGGGTATTTAGGAGTGCTGATTGCCCCAAAACAACGTTCTCTACAACAAGAACAGTCAGTACTGGTAAGATTACAGTGTGATGAATGAACAGGCTGAATGAGCTCCTCCAGTGTCACTGTGGTGAAACTACTGGAACATACAAAATCCACCCGATACAATGGTCCCTTCAAAGGCGGAAATTTGTCATCCTTTGCTTGCTTGACATATGTGTATCCAGACATGCCAATATCGTGATCCCTGGAATAGTCCAAGAAGCCACTTATTCAAGGGCTATTAGGAATGGGCAACATTTGCCTTATGACAGCCAGTTTCTGAGAAAATTTACAATAAATAAAATATTCCATAATTCTAAGTAGAGAATCATTTGTGTTCAGTGTTTTATTCCCTAAACTTTGTATACCAGATTTTGCTGTCTGTACTTGAGCTAAGGCTGCCCAATGAGTGCTCTGTGTGCTGTCCTTAAAACGTTTTTATGGGTGTGGAACTCCATGCAAGTTGGTTTATGTTTATATTTATTTTTATTTTGCTGATTTATCTGCCTTCAACATTATGGGGCCTGAAGGTAAACTCCTAACACAGACAGCTCCTTGACATGTAAATAAGAACACTAATATTTTGGAGAGGGAGGAAGGGAAAGAAGGACAAATCAGGAATACAGAATGGTAATGGATCACTCCCTCGAGAAGTTTAGGGGACTAGGGAACATATGTAGGAAATTGGGAGATCAAAAAAAGTGTCAGGAGAACACTTTTTTTAACACTTAGCATTTAAAATTAAGGAGAACACAAAGAGATTTCACAAGTACATTAAGGGAAAGAAAGTAACTAGAGAGAGAATAAGGGCATTCAGAAACCAAAAGGTCATCTATTTGTGGAGCCTGAGGAAATGGCCAAGGTATTTAATGAATATTTCACCTCGGTTTTTACCATGGAGAAAAACATGGCTAGGAAACATGTGACATTAATGTAAATGTTTTGAGGGCAGTCCATATTATGGTTGAGGAGGAGCTGGATGTCCTAAGGCATATGAAGGTAGATAAATCTCCCTGGCCTGATCATGTATATCCCAGGACGCAGTAGGAACCCAAAGCATAGTGAGAGGCCTAGCTGATATATATGAACCATTGTTAGACACGGGTTAGGTGCCAGTTGACCGGAAGATGGCTAATGTTGTGCCTCTATTTAAAAAAGGCTGCAAAGAAAATTCTGGGAATGATAGACCAGTGAGCCTAACAATTGTGGTAGGTAAGTATTTTTTGAGAGGATTCTGAGGGATAAGATATATATGCATTTGGATAGACAGGGACTGATTAGGGATAGTCAGCATGGTTATGTATGTGTGAGATCAGGTCTTACGAATTTGAGTTTTTTGAAGTAGTAATCAAACCCGTAGACGTTATCTTTATGCACTTCAGCAAGGCTTCACGGAACAATGTACAAGCCATGATTAGTAAGTTTGCAGATTACACTAAGGTAGGTAGTATCATAGATAAAGATGATGTTTATCAAAAGTTACAGCAGGCTCTTGATCAGTTGGGAGGAATGACATGGGGCTTAATACAGATAAGTGCACAAAGTGACATTTTGGGAACTCAAGCAAGGGTAAGACGTTTACTGTGAAACATAGGGCCCTGGAGAATGATGTTGAACAGTGGGATCTCGGAGCACATTAATATAGTTCCCTGAAAGTGGCATCACTGGTAAATAGGGTTTTCAATAAGGCTTTCAGTACATTGGGGTTCATCAATCAGGGTATCGAGTACAAAATGTTAGGACATAATGATACTGATCTACAAGATGTTTCTGAGGCCACATTTGGAGTACTGTGTTCAGTTTTGGTCACCTTGCTATAGAAAGGATGTCATTAAGCTGGAAAGAATGCAGAGAAGATTTACAAGGATATGGCCCGGATTGAGCCTGAGCTATAGGGAAAGATTGAGCTGTCGTAGACTTTACTCCTTGGAGCGCAGTAGGCTGATGGGTGATCTTATAGAGGTGTATAAAATCATGACGGGCATATATGGGGTGAATGTAGAGTATTTTACCCAGGGTAGAGGAATCAAGAATCAGAGGACAAAGGTTTAAGGAGGGGCAAGATTTATTCGGTATCTGAGGGGCAACTTTTTCACTCAAGGTATATGGAGCAAGCTACCAGAGGAGGGCGTTGAGGCAGATACAAACAGCATTTAGACGTACAAAGGCAGGGAAGGTTGAGAAGAACATGGGCCAATGCAGGCAACTGGGACTAGCTCAGATGGGACATCTTGATCGGCATCAATGAATAAAGCGCCTGTTTTCGTGTTGTAAGACTATATCTTATGACAGAAACTATCAGGAAACATTAACATTAAGGACAATGGAGAAAATGTGTAAGAAAGAACTGCAGATGCTGGTATAAATCGAAGGTAGATACAAAATGCTGGAGTAACTCAGCGGGTCAGGCAGCATCTCTGGAGAGAATGAACGGGCGACGTTTCGGGTCAAGACCCTTCAGTCTGCAGTCTGAAGAAGGGTCTCGACCCGAAACATTGCCCATTCCTTCTCTCCAGAGACTCTGCCTGATCCGCTGAGTTACTCCAGCATTTTGTGTCTACCTTAGGACTATAGAGATATGGGATTGCATATGCTGGAATGTGGAGCAAAAAATAAACTGTTATACACAGATCAAAGTGGTAGGGGAGGGAAAGGAGGGTAACAGAGGGACAGTACGAAAGAAGATGATATGTGAGAGCACTTAGGTCGATCAAAAGGATAAAGAAATGATCAGAGGGGTTGCAAGTTATCTGACATTAGAGACTTCTATGTTCATGTTCTTGGATTGGATTGACGGAATATGAAAAAACCTACAAAGTGCTGGAGTAGCGCAGCAGGTCAGGCAGCATCTCTGGAGAACATGGATTAGTGACGTTTCAGATCAGGGCTCTTCTGAAGTCTAAATGTAGTGGGGGGGGGGGGGGGAGAGGTAAAGAACTGGAAAATAAGTGGGTGGAGGATAATGGGGCAAATGGGTGCCTACCCAGGTCAGGCACAGGAAAGCGAAGGGGAAAAGGAGTGGAAAATATGGAGGTGAGGGGTATAAACTGAAGTTAAAGAATACAATTGTCATACCATTGGGGTGTAAGATACCCAACCAAAATATGAGGTACTATTCCTCCAGTTTATGTGTGGCCTCACTCTGGTAATGGAGGAGGCCCAGGCCAGAAATCTCGGTATGGGAATGGGACATGGCGTTAAAATGGTTAGCAACCAGGAAATTCAGCAGGCATAGGCGAACCAAACGCAACTGTTCAGTGAAACAGTTGCCTTGGCTACACTTGGTCTTGCCAATGTAAAAGAGGCCACATCGGGAGCACTGATTACAGTAAGAGAAGTTAGAGAACCCCATCTCCTTCCACCTATATCCCTTCCTATGCCTTCACATGTAAAATTCTGCCTCACATGGAAGGGCTGCTGGGGTTCCTGGATGAATGTGAGAGAGGAGGTGTAGGCAGAGGTGATGGTGCAGGGGAAAGTATCTGGTGACGTCTGGTTTGGGTGGGAAGGGACGAGTGAACCAAGGAGTTGCGGACGGAGTCGTCTCTATGAAAAGGCACAGGAGCCCGCTGGCAAAGACAGACACTCAGGTTCGATCCTGACCTTAGGGGGCTGTCTGTTTGGTGTTTGCATGTATTCCCTATGACCATGGCACTTCCGGGTGCTCCACCTCCCAAACATATACGGGTTTGTAGATTAATCCGCTTCTGTAAAATTGTGCCTAATGTAGAGGGAACTTGTGTGAACGTGTGATCAATGGTTAGCATGGACTTGGGCCACAGGGCTCATTTCTATGTTGTATCTCTCTAAACTAAAAACTAAAACTAAACCCATATCCCTTTCTCTGGCTTTACAATTTACTCCTCTACTATCCTTTTACAGCCTATTGTTTTTTCTTTTCATCTCTAACCTTTGGGCATCCATCTGCCTATCACCTGTGAGGCCTTGACCTACCACCACCTCTTTTCAGCTTGCTCCCTCCCCCACACTACAATCAGTTTGAACAAGTACCCCAATCCAAAATACCACCAATCCATGTCTTCCTGCCTGATTCACTGAGGTACTCCAGCACTTTGTGTCTTTTGCCATTCATAGATCTTGGGTAGGAAACAGAAAGAGGTAGTATGGAGTTGGCATGCTATCGGATTGAAAGCAGTGGGGGGCAGGGGAGAAGAATAGTGTTATAGAATCATATAACATGGAAACAGGCCTTTCGGCCCAACTTGCCTATGCAAGATGCCCCATCTATACTAGTCCCACCTGTCCATGTTTGGCCTATATCCCCCTTTTCTATCCATTTCCTGTCCGAATGTCTTTTAAATGGTGTTATAGTAGAAACATAGAAAAATAGGTGTAGGAGTAGGCCATTTGGTCCTTCGAGCCAGCACTGCCATTCAATATGGCTGTTCATCTAAAATCAGTACCCCGTTCCTGCATTTTCCCCATATCCCTTGATTCCTTGAGTACCTGCCACAACAAACTCCTCTGGCAGCTCGTTCCATATTCCCACGGTCCTCTCTGTGAAAACGTTGTCCCACAGGTTCCTATTAAATCTTTCCCCTCTCACATTAAAGCTATGTCTTCTGGTCCTTGATTCCACAGCTCTGGGTATAAAACTCTGTGCATCTACTCTATTCCCCATTATCTTATACACCCCTATAAGATCACCTCTCATCCTGTGCTCTAAGAAATAAAGTATTAGCCTGCCCAACTTCTCCCTATAGCTCAGATCCACGAGTCCTGGCAACATCCTCAGAAATGTTCTTTGCAACTCAACAACATTTTTCTAATAGCAGTGTGAGCAAAATTGAAAATAATACTCCAAATGTGGCCTCACCAACATGTTGTACAACTGTAACATAACTTCCCAACTTCTATACACTGACTGATGATGGCCAATGTACCGAAAGCCTTCTTGACCACCCTATCTAACCGAAAAACTACATACCTGCACTCCAAGATCCCGCTTCTCCCCAGAGTCCCACCATTCACTGTGAAGATCCTGCACACTTGACTTCCTAAAATGCAACCTCACACTTATCTGCAATAAAGTACATTAACCATTCCTCAGCCCACTTGATCAAGAAATCTCCTTAAAGGTTTAGATCTTGGGATAGTATGGGGACGATGGCCTGATGTACATTTGGGGAGACATGGTCCAGCAGTAGGTAAGAGGGGGTATTCAAGAACTGTCATCTAGCCTCTGCAAGTTAGAGATTCTCCCAGTCCAACAGACCGCAATGGCACCACCCTTGTCTTAGGGTAGATCAGGACTGTTCTAATTTAAGCTCCTTTCTTGTGGCCAGTTAGTCATTCTCAAATGTACATCGGTGACTCAGCTGAGTTGGCAGAAAAAGCAGTGATTGGTTGAGTGCCTCAACTGCACAATTTCAATCAGAAAAAAAGTACAAAGTGCTGAATAACTCAGCGGATCAGAGAGCACGGGTCTGGAGATCATGCAAAGGTGACATTTGAGATCTGGACACTTCTTCAGTCCGATACTGTATGACACTAATTTACTCCAGCACGTTGTCTCTTTTTGTAAGTCATCATCCCCAGGGTGGGCCGAATGACAGGGGTGGGTGGACAGAGGGAGGAGGGTGGGAAGAGGGAAGGGGACAGACGGGAAGGGAGGGGAGGGGGGAGCTGCTCGGTGACGGCCACTTTACCTGAGATGAAGAGCCGTTTGTTTTCGTCCAGGTGAGTGGAGATCACATCGCCCATGGCCGAGGATCGGGTTGCAGCAGAGGCTGGGCAGGAACTGTCGGCTGGCCCCGGGCGCTACCTCACTGGGGTCCAGGTGCGCTCCCTTCGGGTCTCGTCGCTCCCTCCCCGTGCTTGACGCTCCCTCCCTGTGCTTGACGCTCCCTCCCTGTGCTTGACGCTCAGCGCTCTCTCCGCACGGCGCTCCCGCGCTGAACTGGTTGCTCCTTCCACGGTCTCGGGACTCCCTCCTTGGACTTCAGGTGCGCTCCCTCACTGGAATAGTAGCTCCCTCCCCGTGCTCTGCTCTCTATCCGTTCGGCGCTCCCGCACTGAACTGGTTGCTCCCTCCTTGGACTCCCTCACTGGGCTAGCAGCTCCCTCCCTGACCTTGGCACTCGCTCTCTCCCTCCCTCCCTCGCCGTGTCCGTTGGTCCCGGGGCGGGGCGCGCGCACTCCCCTCACATTCCCGCGCGCCCGCATTCCCCGCGCGGGGCGGAGCAGGTCCCAGCCGCGCATGCGCCGCCCGCATTCCTGACCAGCCGGCTGGCGGTCGCCGGTTCCGCCGCTCCATGGCGGCGCCGCTCCCGGACTCCCCGCCGTCCCGCTCCATGGCGGCGCCGCTCCCGGACTCCCCGCCGTCCCGCTCCACGGCGGCGCCGCTCCCGGACTCCCCGCCGTCCCGCTCCATGGCGGCGCCGCTCCCGGACTCCCCGCCGTCCCGCTCCATGGCGGCGCCGCTCCCGGACTCCCCGCCGTCCCGCTCCATGGCGGCGCCGCTCCCGGACTCCCCGGTAACCAGGGCATCAGTGCTGGGCACACCCCACTCTTAGGACCGCGGAGGTGGGCACCTGTGTGTGAAATTGCCAAGAGGGCACCGCACTGATGGAGAGGAGGCAGTGAGGGAGCGCCGCACTGTGCAGGGGCGGTAGTGAGAGAGCGCCGCACAGTGCAGGGGCGGTAGTGAGGGAGCGCCGCACAGTGCAGGGGCGGTAGTGAGGGAGCGCCGCACTGTGGAGGGGCGGTAGTGAGGGAGCGCCGCACTGTGCAGGGGCGGTAGTGAGGGAGCGCCGCACAGTGGAGGGGGGGTAGTGAGGGAGCGCCGCACAGTGGAGGGGCGGTAGTGAGGGAGCGCCGCACAGTGCAGGGGCGGTAGTGAGGGAGCGCCACGCTGTGGAGGGGCGGTAGTGAGGGAGCGCCGCACAGTGGAGGGGGGGTAGTGAGGGAGCGCCACGCTGTGGAGGGGCGGTAGTGAGGGAGCGCCGCACTGTGGAGGGGCGGTAGTGAGGGAGCGCCGCACAGTGGAGGGGCGGTAGTGAGGGAGCGCCGCACTGTGGAGGGGCGGTAGTGAGGGAGCGCCGCACAGTGGAGGGGGGGGTAGTGAGGGAGCGCCGCACAGTGGAGGGGGGGTAGTGAGGGAGCGCCGCACTGTGGAGGGGGGGTAGTGAGGGAGCGCCGCACAGTGGAGGGGCGGTAGTGAGGGAGCGCCACGCTGTGGAGGGGCGGTAGTGAGGGAGCGCCGCACAGTGGAGGGGCGGTAGTGAGGGAGCGCCACGCTGTGGAGGGGCGGTAGTGAGGGAGCGCCGCACTGTGGAGGGGCGGTAGTGAGGGAGCGCCGCACTGTGCAGGGGGGGTAGTGAGGGAGCGCCGCACTGTGGAGGGGCGGTAGTGAGGGAGCGCCGCACTGTGCAGGGGGGGTAGTGAGGGAGCGCCGCACAGTGGAGGGGGGTAGTGAGGGAGCGCCACACTGTGGAGGGGCGGTAGTGAGGGAGCACCGCACAGTGCAGGGGCGGTAGTGAGGGAGCGCCGAGATGCGGGGAAGGTGGTACTGAGGGAGCGCCGCACAGTGCAGGGGCGGTAGTGAGGGAGCGCCGCACAGTGCAGGGGCGGTAGTGAGGGAGCGCCGCACAGTGCAGGGGCGGGAGTGAGGGAGCGCCGCACAGTGCAGGGGCGGTAGTGAGGGAGCGCCGCACAGTGCAGGGGCGGTAGTGAGGGAGCGCCGCACAGTGCAGGGGCGGTAGTGAGGGAGCGCCGCACAGTGCAGGGGCGGTAGTGAGGGAGCGCCGCACTGTGCAGGGGCGGTAGTGAGGGAGCGCCGCACAGTGCAGGGACGGTAGTGAGGGAGCGCCGCACAGTGCAGGGGCGGTAGTGAGGGAGCGCCGCACAGTGCAGGGGCGGTAGTGAGGGAGCGCCGCACTGTGGAGGGGCGGTAGTGGGGGAGCGCCGCACTGTGGAGGACATTTCCTCGTCATCTGTCATTTGTTCTGTAATAAATATGTCCCAAGATATTTTACTTTTTTTCAGACACTAAGATTATTATCAGACAATTTAAGATAATTATGTATAGGGACAAGTTACACGAGGGACATAGGCCTACGTGTTAAAATGTTTAACTGAGGTAAGGTCAACTTTGAGGATATGAGAGAAGGTCTCGCTCAAGTTGACTGGAGCAGGTTGTTTGACGGGAAAGGAACATTGACCAAGTGCAAAGTTTTTAAAGTGTGCTGACAAAAGCTCAGGATACGCACATCCCCGTTAGAGTGAAGGGTAAAGCAGGCAAACGGGGGAGGTTTGAGAACTAAACTGAAAAAGGAGATCAGATGGGCAAAAAGGGACCAGGAGATAGCTCTGTCAGGTAGCAGTAAGGACAATCCCAAAAGATTTTATAAATATAAATGTTATAAACGGGTAACTATAGAGAAAGTGGAACCCACAGGAATCAAAGCGGTCACCTCTGTGTGGAGCCACAGGAGATCGGCAAGGTCCTCAATGAGTATTTCTCCTCTGTATTTACTGAGGAAAAAGACAGTAGGAAGGAACTTGGGGCAGTCAATGGAAGTGTCTTGAGAGCATAAGACGGTGAGACCACAGTTAGGATATTGTGTTTAGTTCTGGGCACCATGTTATAGGAAAGATATTGTCAAGCTTGAAAGGGTTCAGAGAAGATTTACGAGGATGTTGCCAGGACTAGAGGGTGTGAGCTATTGGGAGAGGTTGAGTAGGCTAGGTCTCTATTCCTTGGAGCGCAGGAGGATGAGGGGTGATCTTATAGAGGGGTACAAAATTATGAGAGGAATAGATCGGGTAGATGCACAGAGTTTCTTGCCCAGAGTAGGTGAATTGAGGTCCAGATAACATAGGTTTAAGGCGAAGGAAAAGATTTAATAGGAATCTGAGGGGTAACATTTTCACACAAAAGGTGCATGGAACTAGCTGCCGGATGGGGTAGTTGAGTGGGACTATCCCAACGTTTAAGAAACAGTTTCACAGGTACATAGATAGGACAGGTTTGGAGCGATATGGACCAGGCGCAGGCAGGTGGGAAGAGTGTAGTTGGGACATGTTGGCCGATGTGGGCAAGTTGGGCAGAAGTGCCTGTTTTCACACTGTATCACTCTATGAGTATGGCCATCCTTATTAAGGATACATTTCACCTCTGGTTTTCTCCGAGATCTTCGGTGTCCTCCCACACTCCAAAGACGTACAGGTTTGTAAGTTAATTGGTTTGGTATAAGTAAATTGTCCCTAGGGTGTGCAGGATAGTGTAAATGTACGGGGATCGCTGGTCGGCGCGGACTCGGTGAGCCTTGTATTTCTAAACAAAAGGTGTAAACTATTCGACCCCTCGGCCACGTTCTCATTCACTAAGATAATGTGTAATATTTTACATAAATGCCATTTTTATGCATTCATTCTATTCCAAGTCAAATAAAGTTTATGGACATTTACACTAGTACCATGAAGTAGAAATATAATGAAAACATTTGCTTGCAGCAAAGTCCCAGGCATATAGTATCAGAAGAACATTACAAATTATACATCAATTACACACAACATTTCTAAACAAAAAACTGCAAATAAAGACATTAGTACAAAAAATATAATTAGAAAGAAAAAAAGTTCATGGTAGTGTAAGAGATGGTTTGGAGCCTTCCATTCCCGCTGCTCCCCCTCCCCCCAGTTAAAACAGGGACAGTCTCCCTACTCACCTTTCAGCCCATTAGCTGTTGTGTACCCAAAATCCTCCGACATTTTCGCCACCTCCAACGTGATCCCACCACTAGCCATATCTTCCCATCTTCACCCCTTTCCAGACCGTTCCTCCCACAAATTCCTGTTAACTCGTCCCTTCCCACCCAAACCACCCCCTCCGCAGGTACTTTCCCCAGCAACCGCAGGATCTGCAACGCCTGTCCCTATACCACCTCCCTCGACTCCGTCCAAGGGCCCCAACAGTCTTTTCAGGTGAGGCAGAGATTCACTTGCACCTCCTCCAAAATCATCTACTGTATCTGCTGTCCTGGGGTGGATTTCTATATATCGGCGAGACCAGGCGCAGGCTCGGTGATCGTTTTGCTGAACACCTCCACTCAGTCTGCATAAACCTACCTGATCTGCTAGTTGCTAAACACTTCCAACTCCCCATCCCATTCCCATGCTGACCTTCCTATCCTGGGCCTCCTCCATTGTCAGAGTGAGGCCCAGCGCAAATTGGAGGCATATCCCTCGTATTTCGCTTGGGCAGATTACACCCCAGCAGTATAAATATTGACTTCTCTAACTTCAAGTAACCCTTGCTTTCCCTCTCTCCATCTCTCCCCCTTCCCAATTCTCTGACCAGTCAGACTGTCCCCGATTATATTTTATCTCTGCTTTATTGTCACCTTCTCCTAGCTAACAATGAGCTGTTCTACGTTTGCCTCAGCATCTCTTTTGATGTCTTGATTTTACACCTTATCTGAATCTCTGTGTCTCGCTCTCCCTTGACTCTCAGTTTGAAGAAGGATCTCAACCTGAAACGTCGCCCATTCCTTCTATCCAGAGATGCTGTCTGTCCCGCTGAGTTACTCCAGCATTTTGTATCTATTTTAGGGTTGCACATGTCGGCTCAAATTCTGATGGTTATAGAACAGTAATTGTTCCTGAACCTGATGGTATGACACTTCAGACTTCTGTATCTCCTGCCAGATAGCAGTGGGAAAAGGGCATGGCCAGGATGGTAGGGACCCTTCGTGACAGATGCTAGCTTCTTGAGGCTGCAGCTCGAGTCGGTGCTTTTAATGGTGGGGAAGGCTGTGCCCCTGGTGGACTTGCTGAGTCCATCTGCACCCTTTTGGATTCCTACATGTTGGAATTGCCAAACCAGTCCATGATGCAACCAGTCAGGATACTTTATAGTACATCTATATTAGTTTGTTAGAGCAGTGCTTCTTAAACTATTTCAGTGTCATGCACCCTTGAGTCTTTATCACAAAATTTCATTCACCCTCGACTAAATTTTCTTATCTTTTTTGGTAATTTTCGTCTTATTCTCCCTTCTGTATAATTTTATATATAATTTTTGTCACGAGCAAAAAACATAAATTAACTCATTTCTTAAGTGTTTATTTTATTAAACTTTTTGAACATCCCCTAAAAATATGTAAAGAAAACTAGGAGTGAAAAAAAAAAGTTTAATTACCACTGGAGTTGGAAATCATTCTATAGGAATGATAAAAAACATTCCAACATCTAAACACTGTGCTTCAGTCCCATCCTACCCTTTCGGGCTTTGATTACTGCAGGTTTTTTCTTGGAAAACTAGCTCAAAAAACCATGTTGTATGTGATTTAATATATTAGTATCCAACTAATGTAACTTTCTATAACTCTACCCGACGAAAGCTCACAATACCACCAAATATCAACTTGCCATATTTGTAGTCATAGGTGATATACCCGATATGCTAACCTTAATGTTTGAACACAATGACCCACGTGCTGTTCCCACGCTACCCTGGTCGTGCCTGCAGCAGTGGTAGTGTAACCAGGAGTTACCAAATTAAACTCACAAAATACTGAAGTCGCTGGAAAAGAAAATGCAGAATATCACTACAAGAAAAAAACGGGGTTCAAATCTCCGTAATATAGATGGAATTCATGTTGCTTGATGCAAATAAGTGCTGGTAGATTGAAGTACAATAAATATATGTAGTCTGAGTCTACGATTCTGAGTCTGAAGAAGGGTCTCAATCCGAAACGTCACCAATTCCTTCTCTCGAGTCTGAAGAAGGGTCTCGACCTGAAACGTCGCCAATTCCATCTCTCCATAGATGCTGCCTCACCCGCTGAGTTACTCCAGCATTTTGTGTCTGCCTTCGATTTACCAGCATCTGCAGTTCTTTCTTAAATATATTTCTATATTACTAAAAGTCTGATCTTGACCACTTCCTATTTTTCTGTATATTGATTTTAGGAAAAACGCTGCCACTTACGGCTGTGATTATTGGCCATCTTGAGTCTCCTCCGCTGCGCAGGACAAGAGGATTTTTCCCTTCGATGAAAAATAAAACAATTATTAGTGTTTTAAAAATGTTAAGATTCTCTCTCCTGAAGGCCAGGCCCCTTCCGGAGGGACTATAAAACCCGGAAGCGTTGAGTGCCTCAGTCAGTCTCTGCAAGATGGGGGAGCAAGAGGGTACGTCTCTCAGTCTGAGCTGTGAATAACACAGAACACATGTCTACTAAACTGTGAGTGGTTTTACTGACCTGTCAGTGCCCTTAATGTGGTTTGAAAATATAGTTTGGAAATGCTGAAGCTGTGTTGCCTTTGGTTTGGAAATGCTAAAGCTGTGTTGCCTTTGGTTTGGAAATGCTAAAGCTGTGTTGCCTTTGGTTTGGAAATGCTAAAGCTGTGTTGCCTTTGGTTTGGAAATGCTAAAGCTGTGTTGCCTTTGGTTTGGAAATGCTAAAGCTGTGTTGCCTTTGGTTTGGAATTGCTAAAGCTGTGTTGCCTTTGGTTTGGAAATGCTAAAGCTGTGTTACATTTGGTTTGGAAATGCTTTGCCTTGCCTAATTAAAGTTGCCTTGCCTAATTAAAGCTGCCTTGCCTAATTTACTGAGGAAAAAGACAGTAGGAAGGAACTTGGGGCAGTCAATGGAAGTGTCTTGAGAGCATAAGACGGTGAGACCACAGTTAGGATATTGTGTTTAGTTCTGGGCACCATGTTATAGGAAAGATATTGTCAAGCTTGAAAGGGTTCAGAGAAGATTTACAAGGATGTTGCCAGGACTAGAGGGTGTGAGCTTTTGGGAGAGGTTGAGTAGGCTAGGTCTCTATTCCTTGGAGCGCAGGAGGATGAGGGGTGATCTTATAGAGGGGTACAAAATCATGAGAGGAATAGATTGGGTAGATGCACAGAGTTTCTTGCCCAGAGTAGGGGAATTGAGGACCAGAGAACATAGGTTTAAGGTGAAGGAAAATATTTAATAGGAATCTGAGGGGCAACATTTTCACACAAAAGGTGTATGGAACTAGCTGCTGGATGGGGTAGTTGAGACTGGGACTATCCCAACGTTTAAGAAACAGTTTCACAGGTACATAGATAGGACAGGTTTGGAGCGATATGGACCAGGCGCAGGTAGGTGGGAAGAGTGTAGCTAGGACATGTTGGCCGATGTGGGCAAGTTGGGCAGAAGTGCCTGTTTTCACACTGTATCACTCTATGAGTATGGCCATCCTTACTAAGGATACATTTCACATCTGGTTTTCTCCGAGATCTTCGGTTTCCTCCCACACTCCAAAGACGCACAGGTTTGTAAGTTAATTGGTTTGGTATAAGTAAATTGTCCCTAGGGTGTGCAGGATAGTTTAAATGTACGGGGATCGCTGGTCGGCGCGGACTCGGTGAGCCTTGTATTTCTAAACAAAAGGCGTAAACTATTCGACCCCTCGGCCACGTTCTCATTCACTAAGATAATGTGTAATATTTTACATAAATGCCATTTTTATGCATTCATTCTATTCCAAGTCAAATAAAGTTTATGGACATTTACACTAGTACCATGAAGTAGAAATATAATGAAAACATTTGCTTGCAGCAAAGTCCCAGGCATATAGTATCAGAAGAACATTACAAATTATACATCAATTACACACAACATTTCTAAACAAAAAATTGCAAATAAAGACATTAGTACAAAAAATATAATTAGAAAGAAAAAAAGTTCATGGCAGTGTAAGAGATGGTTTGGAGCCTTCCATTCCCGCAGCTCCCCCTCCCCCCAGTTGCAACAGGGACAGTCTCCCTACTCACCTTTCAGCCCATTAGCTGTTGCGTACCCAAAATCCTCCAACATTTTCGCCACCTCCAACGTAATCCCACCACTAGCCATATCTTCCCATCTTCACTCCTTTCCAGACCGTTCCTCCCACAAATTCCTGTTAACTCGTCCCTTCCCACCCCCTCCGCAGGTACTTTCCGCAACCGCAGGATCTGCAACCGCAGGATCTGCAACACCTGTCCCTATACCACCTCCCTCGACTCCGTCTTGAAGCTGCCTTACCTAATTAAAGTTGCCTTCTATATAATTAAAAGTCTAATCTTGACCACTTCCTGTTTGCACTTTATATTGATTTAAGAAAAAACACTGCCACGTACGGCTGTGATTTTACTTCGGAGACAAACCTGTCCCCCCGCTCGACTCCACGGAGGAGCGTTCCATCTGGGGGGGGGCAGCAACAAGGCGGTTGTTCTATTCCCCGACACCGTGCCGAGCCCAGCCCGCTAGCGCCTGAGCAGCGGGCTGGAAGTAAAGCCACGGAAGAGGCGTCCGGCCAGTGGCTTCCGACTTGTCGGACGGGGACGTCTCTCCACCCGCACGGGGGGAAAGCCAGCCGCCTGAAAAGACCTGTTCCCCGCTCGACTCCACGGAGGAGCGTTCCATCTGGGGGGGGGCAGCAACAAGGCTGTAGGACCGTTTACCGGGCGCTCCGCTATTCCCCGACACCGCGTCCGAGCCCAGCCCGCTAGTGCCTGAGCAGCAGGCTGGAAGTAAAGCCACGGAAGAGGCGTCTGGCCGGTGGCTTCCGACTTGTCCGACGGGGTCGTCTCTCCACCCGCCCGGGAGAGAGACAGCCGCTTGAAGCGGCTCCTGGAGCAGGAGCTCCAGCGAGACGCGCTTCGTGAGGGGCGCTCTCGCAGGGGGAGTTCAGGCACTCCCTCCATAGTGCCTTGTGCACTGCCCATTGCTTCCTCCTTACCCGAGGGTAGCTTTGGTGACCAGGACTGGGCTGGTCAAGAAGAGGGGACGATGGCTGAAGATCTCGGGAGTATGCAAGGGGTGCAGGAACAGGAAGAGCTGCTAGGTGTGGTGGACCGCTACGTGGCAACCCCACGTGCAGGAGGCCGTTAAAGGCCAAACCAGCGGCCAGCATTAACCACCTCTCCAACAGGCCCCTACAGGAGAGGTGGTCAATAAGGCCTTAGAAAACTGCAGCGGATCCTCAGGCTCCTGACGTCAGCCATCACATCGTTTGCTCGTTCCCTGGACAAATACGGAGATGACCACAATCTTCGTAAACAAATCATAAAACCTGCCATAAAATCCTAAATTTGCGGGGTTGTGCATACCCCAGCCACTGAGCCAGACCCACTGCTCTTTGGCAAAAACCTCACAAAGCATATGAAGGATATGGAAGAGGCTTCAAAAACTTTCGGTCTCATGAGGGCAGGCCCCGGGACGAGCAAACCAAAAACAATAATTCCTAAGCAGCAGCACCCCATCGCGTCCATCAGTCGACGTCTACCATATGGGACTGGTGTAAAGCTCGGGGTCCGCATTCTATCCCCGGAAGTCTTCTTTAGACCAGGGCCCAGAGCGGACCCCATGGAAAATGCGCCACCCCCCAACATCACCGCCACGTCAGACAACGTGCAAGACTCGTTGGACCGGCAGGAAACAGAACAATACCCATAACCATGGAGGTAGGTGGGTCTGGTTCCTACCAGCATATAGAAAATAGGGGCTTAATACTAACAGGGGGGAGATTACACCTGTTTTAAGAAGCACGGGAGTCTATCACGAGTGATCAGTATATACTCAATGGCATTAGTGGATACAAAATACAATTCATACTAGAAAATTGCCACCAGTTCAACATTCACCCCAGAGGGTATTTTCCCTCTCCGTTAAAGAAACGAGAGGGACAAGCTGAACTGGTGAGACTAATTACAAAGGGTATCATGGGAAAACATGAACCCTTGGAATTCGTATCAATATTCATCACTAAACCCAAAAAAGATGGTGGATGTCGCATCATCATTGACTTAACTTCACTAAATATGTTTGTTAAGTATATACATTTCAAAATGGAAACGGTTGTTACTGCCAAACAACTAATTTCCAAAGGATACTTCATGGCAAGCATTGATCTTAAAGATGTTTACTATTTAGTACCATTCACAAGGATCATCGCAGATACCTGAAATTTACCTGGATGGGGCAGCTATGGCAGTTTAAAAGCGTTACCCAATGGGTTCACATCAGCCCAAGATTATTCACCAAGATACTAAAACCAGCTCTGGCAATATTCAGAAGACAAAAACATATTGTCATGGCATATCTTGAATAATAGGCAAGACCATGGAATTGACTATGTTAGCTGTATCAGCTGCCAAACAGTTATTCGAAACCCTGGGATTGTCTTACATCCAGATAAATCTAAGTTGAAGCCATCCACAATCATGGACTACTTGGGCTTCACAATTAATTCAGTCTACATGACTGTAACATTGCCAAGAGACAAAACAGTTGAATTGGCACAATCATGCAACAATTTAATGATTCGGACCTTTGCACTGTCAAAACTTACAAGAGCAAAGGTACAGGCACCAAAATGACATACAGGTCATTATGATTGTGTCATAAAGTTACCCACTGAAGCAATATCAGAACTACAGTGGTGGGCAAAAAACGTTTGGCATAGTTTCAGCCCTATTATCATCACTAACCCTACGTTAGTTATCCAAACAGATGCCAGTGCTCAAGGCTGGGGAGCAACTAACTCTATATCCAGCACAAGTAGTAGATGGACTAACCCAGAGTCATCGTTACCAACTTACACTGGGCATTAATTATCTAGAGATGTTGGGTGACTTTTATGGTTTAAAAGCATATGCACAAATATGCATCACTTGCATGTACGGTTACAAATAGATAATACTACGGTGGTGGCCTACATTAACCACATGGGCGGCATAAAATCGGTTTCATGCGACAAGTTGGTCAACACAATTTGGCAATGGTGTGTCGAAAGACATATTTGGCTATCAGCAACTTACCTGCCAGGTAAGCTAAATACAGTGGCAGACACCGGGTCACGTAAATGTACATCGAATGGATGTTAAACCCAAAAAAATTTGCAAAAGTTATCAAGCAATATGGCATGCCAGATATCGATTTATTTGCATCAAGGCTAAATCACCAGGTACCTATGTATGTCGCTTGGGAACCAGACCCTGAGGCAGCAGTGGTAGATGCGTTCGCGCTGGATTGGGGAAATTCTTTTTCTATGCATTTCCTCCCTTCTGCCTCATCAGTTGGGGACTACGCACAATACAAATGGACTCTGCTTCAGGTATTTTGATAGTACCCGACTGGCCTACGCAGCCATGGTTCCCAATACTCCATGACATGGTTGTTGAAACTCCGATGGTATTCCCCAGTGACCCAGAGTTATTAACACCCAGTGTTGGGCACAAGCCACCCGTGCCATGAAAAAATCAAACTCCTGGGTTGCAGATTCTGCACAAACCACTTCTGGGACGGATCATCAGAACATAATGAAACCGTCGACACCATGTCAGCATCCCTCCGAACATCCACTAAAAAACAGCACTTGTCCAGCATCAAAAAATGGGAGAAGTACTGCTTGGATACAGGGACCACCTACTCAACCGCTACAGTTACCAACGTACTGGAATTCCTAGCGAACCTTCACCACAATGAAGGACTCAGCTACAGAGCCATCAACACAGCTAGAAGTGCCCTGCCTGTCTATTTAAAACCAGCTCCAGGACAACAGGCCATGGGGTCCCACCCGCTGGTGGTCAAACTAATGAAAGGTATTTATAACTCTAACCCCTAGACCAAGGTACACCCATATATGGGATGTCAATGTGGTCCTGACATACCTCAGGGGATGGCCACCTGCCAGATCCCTCAACCTGGAACAATCTATGCTCAAAACACTCATGTTGATGGCACTTGTATCTGCACAGAGGGTCCAGTCACTACACCTATTGCGACTGGACAGCATGCTCACAGCTCCAGATCAGATCTCTGTCGTTATCCAGGGACTGATCAAACAGAGCAGACCAGGAACACCTAATCCAGTCGTGGAATTCCGGGCTTACCCGCCAGAACCACGGTTATGTGCCATGACCCACCTACTATCCTACATAGACACAACCAAAAATATTTGAGGGAGATGAAAAGGCTTGTGGGTCAGTCATCAAAAAACCTTATGGTAGGGTGACGAGCCAAACCATTGCGAGATGGCTCAAGCAGGTGCTAAAAGCTGCTGGGATAAACACTAACATGTACAAATCTCATTCCACCAGGGCAGCATCCACGTCGACAGCTAAAAGAATGGACGTGCCTATAGACCACATCCTGGCTACAGCAGGATGGTCGGGGGAAAGACCGTTCAGAAATTTTATAATAAGCCGTTGGCAAAACCTGTTTTATTTGCAGAAAAGATTTTACAGACTGCAAATATTTAATTTAAGCCCAGGGGAGCAATTTAATTTCTTTGTTGTTATTGTTAAAAAATACCATTGTGTTTTTCTACAAACAGATTCATTGGTTGATTACGATAACACACTTCCTCCCTCAAAGACTTCGGCAGTGCGTGAAGTAATACCTGTTACACGGTTTGAAATCACAGAGCTTTGAAGTCTTCACGTAGTCACTCACGTGACTCCGAAGTAAAATAGTAAGATTAAATGAGAACTTACCGGTTTAAAGTTTGATCTGTATTTTATGAGGAATTACGATGAGGGATTACGTGCCCTCCGCTCCCACCCTCAATAATATGGGGCAAACTGATAAACTGATGTCTCCTTTTCTTTACTATGTTTACTTCAATAACTGTGTCTATCTGTGATTCCACACCGCTGCTTTGAAGTATGCCGCGCATGCGTGCTGAGCGGACTCTTCATGTAATCCCTCATCGTAACTCCTCATAAAATACAGATCAAACTTCAAACCGGTAAGTTTTCGTTTAATCTTACTATTTTTGGCCATCTTACTCAGTCCCCCTCCGCTCATCAGATGTCGAGGATTTTTCCCATCGATGAAAAATAAAAGAGTTATTAGTGTTTAAGAAATGTTGAGATTCTCTCTCCTGTCAATCATGCCATCAAGGCCTCGCCCCTTCTGGTGGGAGGAGGGGGAGACTATAAAGCCCAGAAGTGTGGGCGTGCCTCATTCTCTGCAAGATGGAGGAGGGAGAGGTCACGACTCGCTGTCTTTAGTGGCCTTGCACCCTGCTTGAAATGGTATGAAACTGCACTTGAATTTGGTGGGCTTGCACCCTGCTTGAAGTAAGAAACTGCACTTGAATTTGGTGGCCTTGCACCCTGCTTGAAGTGGAATTTCAAGGAATAGCCGTGTGTCAACTGCCAGCCCACCAACCGTGAGTGACTGAGCTGCCAGCACAACAGGCTTGAATGACTGAGCCGCTGCCCAATAATCCATTCAGCCCACAATGTCCATACTAGCCCTTTGGAAACCAGTCCCTTAAGCCCACAACACCCATACTAGCACTCCAGAAAGCCCCCCCACTGGCCATCAATATTGGAATTGTTGGAGAGGTAGAATATTGCGTTGGGGGACCAGCCCTCCCGTGTGATGCTGGGACCCAACAGGGCCCAACGTAGAATTCTAGTTCTAGCAGAAAAGTAGCAACATGCTACAGTTCAAAAATTACAGTTCAACAATTGCCTCCAGCGATCCTCCAGTATTGCCATTTATAAATTTATGATCCCACTAGCTCGTCTGGTCTTCCCTAAAAGGTTATATTACAGTACATTTGGGAAATATCCTGCTATTTTGAATTTAGCAAACCATAGGTAGAGAAAAAAACATCAAATTTACAGCTCCACTGCCATTAAAACCCAATAAGAGCTTACTAACCACTTTAATGGCAATGCCTTTTTTAAGTAATGAAAACATATATGAATATCTGAATAAATTAAGTCATTCACCCTTCATTCACCCCTCTAGTTTCATTCACCCCAAATTAATTTCATTTGCTCCTGGGTGAACCATTTACCAGTTTAAGAAGCACTGTGTTAGAGTATTCAGAAACTTATCGAATCCACATAAATGTCTAAGGGAGTAGAGCTACTGTCACGTCTTCTTGATTACATCTTTATACTTAACCCAGGACAGGTCAACGGAGATGTTAATGCCCAGGAATTTGAAGCTGCACTCCTTAGTTTTGTAACAAAATCTTATCAGTCTGCTTTGACTCAAAGGTAAAAAATTCTAAAGATTTCCATACACTGAGTGATGAAATGTATCCTCATCTCAGTTCTAAACAGCCCAATTCTTATTCTGAGTTAGCCCTTCAGACAGCGATAAATTCTACCTGCATTTATCATCTTGCCCTTTAATTTTGCATGTTTTGATGAAATCTTTTCTCATCCCTCTAAACTCTAATACTGGCCCAGTCTACTCACTATCTCTTCTGTCTATATTTTTGCTTTAACATAAGTGGTAGAATACTTAATTCGTTCCCTGTTAGATGAGCTGTTAAATGAGCACTGCCATCTCAAACAAGTGAACCCACTGACACTCATGCTACACATTTGCCACACAATATATACACAATCACATTGATGCAACAGCCAAGATGGCCCACTGAGGATGCTGTTAATAGACTTCTGTTCAGCCTTCAACACGATAGTCCCCATCAGACTGGCCGAGAAGCTACTGGAATTAGGGCTCAACACCCCCCTGTGTGCCTGGGTCCTGGACTTTCTCTCCACCAGGCCCCAGGTATTCAAGATGGGAGGGAATACATCAAAGTCCCTCACCCTGAGCACAGGATCCCCCCAGGGTTGCTTCCTCGGCCCCCTATTGTACTCCCTGTACACACATGACTGTGTGGCTAGGTTCAGCTCCAACTCGATAATCAAGTTTGCTGATGACACTGTGGTGGTGGGCCTGATCTCAGACAACGATGAGAAGGCCTACCGGGAGAAGGTGGCTGATCTGGCACTCTGGTGTCAGGACAACAGCCTCCTCTTGAACATCAAAAAACTAAGGAGCTGATCGTGGACTTTAGGAGGGCACATCATCCGCGGACGTACACTCCATTGAGGATAAATGGGGATACCGTGAATAGGGTGAGCTATTTTAAATACCTGGGAGTCCACATCTCTGAGGATATGACATGGACATCACACGCTGCAGCACTCATGAGTAAGGCAAGGCAGCACCTTTACCACCTCAGGCAATTGAGGAAATTCAGAGTGTCTTCCAAGATCCTCCAGTGCTTCTACTCAGCGGCTGTGGAAAGCATCTTGTCCGGAAATATTACAATCTGGTTTGGGAAGTGCTCTGCCCAGGACAAGAAGGCTCTGCAGAGAGTAGAGCCAGGTGCAAACTTAAAGAAGATGCGTGGCACGCTTTTTAATGCATGGTGGGTGCATGGAACACATCGCCAAGGGTGGTGGTGTAAAAAGATGCAATAGTATCATTTAAGTCTTTTGGATATAAATATGCATGGAATGGAGGGATATGGATCACATGCAGTCAGAGAAGATTAGTTGGCATCTTGTTCATATGGACAATGTGGACAGAAAGGCTTCTGTGCCGTACTGATTTACAGGGTTGTGGGTGTAGATTGGTTATTTCCTACTAACCAATTGTAGTGCTTGTTAGTAGTGGCTCCGCATAATATGCGTTTTATATTAACAAGAGCTTGCCTACGCCATTCAGTATGAGTAGCTGCTAGGAACTGTAATGTCCTGCAGATTGATGCTGTAAGTAGATTTCATAAACGTGTTGTATTTTGATATGTGTTTGACTCGATCATTACATGGTGTCAGAGAGTGAGTCTTACCCAAAGATACTAGAGGAGTTCTAAAGATACTCCTCTAGTATCTTTGGTCTTACCTACACCGTTCACGTTTATCGGGTTTTTTTGGGGGTTTTTTTTTAAATTAGTTCATGTGCCAGTTATCTCTATCATGGCAAACTCGTCTCGCCGTCCTAGTCCTCTGATCTTTGACTCTGACATTGATGAATGCTGAAGTCTTTTCGAGCGTGACTACACTCAATATGTTTGCATCATTCATCGCAACGACCCCCCTGATGTGCATGCTTCTGTATTACTCAACTTAGCGGGCCCAGAGGCAATGAATCATGCCGACAATTTCACATTTGAGCCTGCCATTTTGGATGCTAATGGACAGGTCGTAGTGCCTGCAGAGACGATTGATGACCCTGCCTTCTTGCTTGCAAAGTTCAGACAGCTGTGTACCTGCCCTCGAACTACATTATAGAACGAACCAAGTTTTATGCTTGTATGCAACAGATTGATGAACTGATTGAACATTTTATCTGCGGCTTGAAAATCATGGCTGCACGCTGCCAGTTTCGTGATCTGTGCGATGAACTCATCCGTGACAAGATTATTGGATTATGCTTGATAGCAAGTTAAGGGATGAACTGCTTCGTAACACTGACCTAACCCTTAATCAAGCAGAGTACACCTGTCGGATTGCACTTACTCCCATCATCACCAAGTGCTTCGAGAGGCTGGTCCTGGCACACCTCAAAGGCTGCCTACCCCCCACATTGGATCCCTATCAGTTTGCCTACCGCAAGAACAGGAGTACGGAGGATGCCATCTCAATGGCACTTCACTCTGCCCTCTCCCACCTCGACAACAGAGACACTTACGTAAGAATGCTGTTCATCGATTACAGCTCAGCATTCAACACCATTATACCCTCTAAACTGATCACCAAACTCGGTAACCTGGGCATCCACCCCTCCCTCTGCAACTGGATACTGGACTTTCTAGACAAGCACACCTCTTCAACCCTCACCCTGAACACCGGCGTTCCACAGGGCTGTGTGCTGAGCCCCATCCTCTACTCCCTCTTCACCTACGACTGCACACCTGTACATGGTACTAACACCATCATCAAGTATGCAGATGATACAACGGTGATTGGCCTCATCAGCAACAACGATGAGTCGGCCCATAGGGAGGAGGTCCAGCTCCTAGCAGCATGGTGCGCTGACAACAACCTGGCCCTTAACTCCAAGAAGACCAAGGAGCTCATTGTAGACTTCAGGAAGTCTAGGGGCGGCACGCACACCCCCATCCACATCAACGGGACGGAGGTGGAACATGTTTCCAGCTTCAGGTTCCTGGGGGTCAACATCTCCGATGACCTCTCTTGGACCCACAATACCTCAACTCTGGTCAAGAAGGCTCACCAGTGTCTCTTCTACCTGAGGAGACTGAAGAAGGTCCATCTGTCTCCTCAGATTCTGGTGAACTTCTACAGCTGCACCATCGAGAGCATCCTTATCAACTGTATCACAGTATGGTATGGCAACTGCTCTGTCTCCGACCGGAAAGCACTGCAGAGGGTGGTGAAAATTGCCCAACGCATCACCGGTTCCTCGCTCCCCTCCATTGAGTGTGTCCAAAGCAAGCGTTGTCTGCGAGAGGCGCTCAGCATCGCCAAGGACTGCTCTCACCCCAACCATGGGCTGTTTACCCTCCTACCATCCGGGAGGCGCTACAGGTCTCTCCGTTGCCGGACCAGCAGGTCCAGGAACAGCTTCTTCCCTGCGGCTGTCACACTACTCAACAATGTACCTCGGTGACTGCCAATCACCCCCCCCCCCCCCCCCCCCCCCCCCCCCCCCCGGACACTCCTCCCACAGGAAAAACACTATGACTGTATACATGTAAATAGATTTATTTATTGAAATCATATTCTATGTCGCTCTCCAGGGAGATGCTAACTGCATTTCGTTGTCTCTGTATTGTACACTGACAATGACAATTAAAGTTGAATCTGAATCTGAGATAACATCTTCTCACACTAAGTCTGTGCCCTCCAGTCAGCGTTTGCAGTGTAGTGTCAATCTTACAGACACCTCCTCTTGTAACAGCCATTCCCAGCCCTCTCCTGCCAGGCAGGAGAGAGGATCTGCTGTTCGATGTCAAAATTGCAACTATTTTCATGCTACGGGTCGACAGTTCTGTATTGCTTATGGTAAACCCTGTAACTTCTGCAACAAATTAAACCACTTTGCTAGATTGATTATACCTTTAATAATCCTTTACAGGAAATTACAGTGCCACGACAGCTTCAAGACAGACATAACACCACACATTTCCTCAAATGGCTTCCATACTTAACAAGTTAAAATACAAGTTAAAATACAAGTTAAAATACAATTAATCAACAAAAAAAAAGTGCAGTTATTTATGCGCATTATATAACCTTATAGCAGCTGGTAAACAGGACTTCCTATGTCTCTCAGTTTTGCACATTGGTGCAATCAGCCTCTGACTGAAGATGCTGCTCTTGATCACCTTCAGGGCATGGAGTGGGTGAGTGGGGTTGGTCATTATTGAACCCAGTTTTGCTGCCATTCCCATGCGACTCAACCAGCTCCAAGGACAAGCCTGCACCTGTTACAACATGAGCTTGCCGAAAACGAATTCCAAGAGCCTGACTTGCCATCACCCGCTCAGCTCTCTGAGAGTACAGATACCAGCTCTGTCATCCACTCTCTCCTCCCTTCGTCTAACAAGCAACATGACCCTGAGGTAACCGTGTTTGTAAATAAGAGACCTTTGATCGCTAAGGTTGATACGGGCGTGAAATGCAATGTCATCTCGTTATCAGAGTTTTAAAAAAATTGTAATGCTGAACGTATTGAAAAGGCCTCGGCCACGCTTCTGGCCTACGGAGGAGATGTTCTACACCCACCTGGACAAACTAATTTAAAGTGCACCATAGACAAGCAGCCCCATACCATAAAGTTTTATATCGTCAAGAGGGATTCAGAGACTGTGCTCGTTATCAATGCATGCCACGATATAGGCCTGGTATACTTTGACCGCGCTGTCCATCACCTCTTTCTCGCTCAGCAAGTACTCTCTCAATACAAAGAACTGTCTAACGACGAACTTGTCAAGTTGCCCCTCAAATACCACATTGTTGTTGATCCCAACGTCACTCCTATGGTCCGAGTACCACATAGTGTTCTGCATGCCATGCGTGTCAGAGTACACAATAAACTCAAGCGGATGGTCTCCATGGGTGTTATTGCTGAAGTTACAGACCTATCTGACTGGATTTCCACCATGGTGGTCGCAACAACAAAAAAACAAGGTATGTGCATAAACCCCAGAGATTTTAACACTGCTATCAAATGCCCGCACTACCCTATGCGAACAGTAGAGGAAGTTGCTGCTCAAATAGGCAACGCATCAGTGTTCTCTGTTCTGGATGCCAAAAGCTCGTTTTGGCAGATTCCACTGGACCCAGACTCGTCCAATCTTACGACGTTCGGCACCCCCTTCGGCCGATACAAATTTCTGAGAATGCCCTTTGGCATCAACTCCGCCAGCGAAGTTTTCCAGCGTATGATAGAACAATTGTTTGCTGAGTATCCATGCGCCATCATTGTTGATGACATTCTCGTCTACGGACACTACCTGACTGAACATGACGCCAATCTGAAGAAAGTACTAGACCGTGCCAAAGACATTCAGCTCAAACTCAATTCCCTAAAGTGCCAGTTTCGAGTCCCAGAAGTTACCTATGTCGGACATGTTTTCGCAAGTGATGGTCTCAGACCAGAAAAACTGCACCTATCAACGAAATGCCGGTTCCTACTGACGTTGCAAGTCTACAAAGGTTCCTTGGAATGGTCAACTACCTGGGGAAATTTATTCCCAACCTCAGCGACATATCTGCCCCCCCTGCGAGAACTGACACACAAGGACGTTGCATGGTCCTTGTATCCGCAGCACCAAAGAGCTTTTGACACTCAAATTGCAGCTGGTTAGCACACCTACTCTCGCCTACTTTGCTTTGGAGTTACCAGTAATGCTCACCTGCGATGCGTCCCATTAGGGACTTGTCGCTGCGTGCCTGCAGACCACTACCGATGGTGACTGCAAGCCTGTTTCTTACGCCTCTCGTACACTAACTGACACTGAACAACGCTACGCCCAGATCGAAAAAGAATTGCTCGCAGTGGTTTTCACCTGCACGAAATTCAAGGACTTTATTTTTGGGAAGTCTGTGACTATAGAAACTGACCACCAGCCATTGGTCACTATTTTGAATAAACCCATCCATGCTGCTCCGGCCCGCCTATAACGAATGATGATACAACTGCAGTGGTTTGATTTCAACATTGTCTATAAAAAAGGAAGGACATGCACATAGTTGACATGCTATCAAGAGCCCCACGCAAAATCAACGAACAACAACTCTTTGAACAGGACCAGTTCTCAGTAATGAAGGTATTGTATGTTCCTACTGATTGTTTGAGCAGCCTGGCAGAGCACACGCTAACGAGACTTTACAATTGCTGTCCGCAGTTATCTGGCGTGGCTGGCCGGATAAACACAACACCCTGCTCGCAATCTGCCCATACTTCCTGGTTCATGACGAACTGGTGTTACATGACGGGATTATAGTCAAGGGCCACAAGGCAGTTGTCCCAGCTGTTCTCCAGGACAAGTACTTCAACGCCGTCCACAGTGGCCACCCCGGTGTGGAGGCAACCTTACAACGGGCACAAAGCATGTTTTACTGGCCTGGTATGACCATGTACATACGCGACAAAAAACGAACTTTGCGCCGTCTGCAAAAGCCTGACGCCAGATCCACAGAAGCAGCCTTTGCTGCCGCAGCCGGTTCCTTCTCTCCCGTGATCCACGTTAGCCACTGATATATTCGAATGGCATGGGAAACACTATCTGGTTCTTGTTGATTCTTATTCGGGCTGGTTCGATGTCGATCTACTCCAAACCATTACATCTGAAGCGGTTATCAAGAAGTTGCAGCGCCATTTCTCCGTGCACGGCTCCCCTGCACGTCTTCTGTCCGACAATGGCAGACAGTTCACCAGCCAGTCTTTCAAAAACTTTGCAAAACTATGGGACTTCCGACATATTACCAGCTGCCCTGAGTTCCCATAGTCCAACGGACTCTCCGAATGCGCTATCCGAAGTGCAAAACAACTAATGGAGCGGTCCTACCTTGCAAAATCGGACGTATACCTAGATCTGCTCAACTTAAGGAACATTGCAAGGGATCCCATACTGGGTTCCCCAGCCCAATGACTGATGTCTCGCCAAACCCGTGCTCCCTTGCCTGTGTCACAGCAGCTTTTGCAGCCACAAGTTCGTTCTCCATCTGCTGTCCAGAAACAACTACAATTCAAACGCGACACACAGAAATGTTTTTTTGACAAACCCAGTAAGCCACTTAAACCTCTCGCCAGTGGACAGGTGATTCGCCTCCAGACCAACAAGGGCTATGGCCGTCTGGGTAACATCTACGGCCCTGCCAAAGAACCGCTGCTCCTACCTGGTTGAAGCGGATGGAGCCATTTACAGACGCAACCGTCAACATGTCCTTCCAGTGAAGGAACCGCGTCCTGCAACTCCATATCCAGATGTCTCGTGTTTTGTGTACCCACCCACTGCCAGGCCGGCTGCTCCACTATCTGCAAACGTTTCCACCGCGGCCTCCCCGCGGCGTTCGGCGACTAGCTCGCCTATCTCACCACCACCCTGCCCCGTCGGGTCACCGGTCATTTCCCCCATTCCCTCCCCGGTATCTTCCCCGGTGAAAGGAGGTGAGGCGGATTCGTACCGCACACGTGCCGGACGGGTTAGCAGGCCAACCATTAGATACGGTGATTATACAAACTTCCCCATATGCGTTATTAACATTCCGCCACCTATATTGCTTAGCCACCATGTTACTATGTACCGATGCTTTCTTTTGTTTCTACAAGGAAAGATGTAGATTGGTTATTTCCTACTAGCCAATTGTAGTGCTTGTTAGTAGTGACTCCGCGTAATATGTGTTTTATATTAACAAGAGCTTGCCCACGCCATTCAGTATGAGTAGCTACTAGGAACTGTAATGTCCTGCAGATTGCTGCTGTAAGTAGATTTAATAAACATGTGTTGTATTTTGATATGTGCTTGACTCGACTCATTACAGTGGATATATGGAATGAGTTGCCAGAGTAGGTGGTAGAGGCATGTATAATTGCAATATTTAAGAACAATTTAAACAGGCACTTGGTTAAGAAAGATTTGAAGGGAATGGACCAAATGTAGACAGATTGGACTAGCTCAGATAGACATCTTAGTCCGAATGGTCAAGTTGGGCAGAAGGACATATTGTTTAACTAAGACTCCAGTATGTGCAGGATTTTTTCCCTCGTGAAAAATCCCAGAATTGGTGACACCCCCCCCCCCTCCTTTTCATTGTGGGGGGGTTGGATAGGGGGAAGGTGAGGAATGGGGGAGCAGGGTGATAGAGGGAGAGGTGGGGGAGGGAGGGGAGAGGGAGGGAAAGTGGGGGAGGTGAAGAGGGAGAGTGGGGAGGAGGGGGGGGGGGATAGAGGGAGAGGGAGAGGTAGGGAGTGGGGGATAGAGGGAGAGGAGGGCAGAGGGGGGGTGAGTGGGAGGGTGGGATAGGAGGGAGGTGAGGAGTGGGGGAACAGGAAGATAGAGAGAGAGGAGGGGGGTAGGGAGGGGAGATGATTTAAGGAGGGAGGGAGGGAGTGACTGAGGGGAGAGGTGAGGGAGGGAGTGGGGTAGGGTATGAGGGGAGGGGGAGGGAGTGCTGGGGATGAGGGGGAATGGAGGAGGATAGGGAATAGGAAGAGGTATGGCGAGGCGCAGTTGGGGAAGGGTTGTCGTGACTCGCATCACAACGGATATCTCTGGCGTCACAATGGGAACCCCTCAGCCGCGCCTGCGCAGTTGGGGGCTGTGGGTCAGTGGTGATATATTGCTTTGGGGGACGGGTCCACACCTGGTCTAGTGGACTCTAACATCTTACCAACCATTGGAGTCAGGCTAACTGGCCTATAATTTCCTTTATTTTGCCTTGTTCCCTTTTTAAACAATGGAGTTACATTTGTGATTTTCCATTCCTCTGGAACCATTTGTGACTGGTGATTCAAGAAAGATGCCTCCACAAGCTCCACAGCTGCCTTTTCGCAGAACACTGGGGTGTAGTCCATCTGGTCCAAGTGCCTTATCCACCTCAGACCTTTCAGCTTCTCAAACATCTTCTCCTTAGGGGCCCCCTGACTTGAATGTTTGGCATGTTGCTGGCATCTTCCACTGTGAAGAGTGACACAAAAAACATATTCAGTTCGTCCACCATTTATTGGTTTCCCAATACTACTTCTCCAGAATCATTTTCCTGTGGTCTAATGTCCACTCTTGCCTCTTATATTCCTAATATATCAGAAAAAACCTTTGGTATCCTGTTTTGTATTATCGGCTAGCTTACTGTCATAGAAACATAGCAAATTTCATATTTCATCATTTCTTCCCCTATTGCTTTTTTAGTTGCCTTCTGTTGGATTTTAAAAGTTCCCAACCATCTAGCTTCCTGCTTATCTTTGCCATGTTATATGCCTTCTCTTTTGCTTTTATGCTGTCTTTGATGCCAGTTGTCAGCCACAGTTGCCTCCTTCCCCTCTTTGTATGTTTCTTCCTCCTTGGGATGAAAAGATTCTGCGCTTTCCGAATTACTCCCAGTTTCCAGGTCCGCTTCAAATAAACTTTGGCCAACTCTTCCCTCCTGCCTCTGTAATTACCTTTACTCAACAGTAATACCTTGACATCTGATTTCAGCTTCTCCCTCTCAAACTCCAGGTTAAATTGTATCATATTATGATCGCACCTCCTGGGGGTTCCTTCACCTTAAGCTCCCGAATCAAATCTGATTCAGTACATAACTAAATCCACAATTGCCTAGTGGACTTGATAATCCTAGTTCAATCCCACCTTCATTGTATTCAGGGCAGAGTTTGCACGTTTTCTAGTCACCACTTGCGTTCTTCTGGATTTCTTCCACATCTCAAAGAGATTGGTGTAGATGGGATCTCATGGTTATCACATACTTTGGGTGCCTATTTCTGTGTTACATGATTATCAACTATCAACTAGTCTTCTATCAGATGAAATATCATCTTTTTTGCTACCCCATAATAGTTTTCTGTCTTCATATGACAAACATCCATTCCAGTATTAGATGACTGCATTCTGGATTTAGAATGTGATTGAGGGACTTTACAACAAAGTTAGCCACATTATATGTAGGAAGGAACTGCAGATGCTGGTTTACATGGAAGATAGAAACAAAATGCTGGAGTAACTCAGCGGGGCAAGCAGTATCTCTGGAGAGAACTAATGGGTTACGTTTCGAGTCTGAAGAAGGGTCTCGACCCAAAACGTCATCCATTCCATCTCTCCAGATATGCTGCCTGTCCTGCTGAGTTACTCCAGCATTTTGTGTCTGGCTACATTATATGATGGTGTGGAGCTTTGGAGAGGGTGTAAAAGAAGATCTCCAGGATGTTGTCTGGATTGGTAAGCATTAGCTACAAGGTGAGGTTGGGCAAACTTGCATTATTTTCACTGGAGCATCGGAGGTTGAGAGATGACATGGTAGAAGTATATACAATTAGGAGAAGGAAAGATAGGGTAGGTGGTCCGAGACTTTTTTTCCAGGATGGAAATGTCAAATATGTGAGAGCAAAGGCTTAACATGAGAGGGAGAAGGTTTAAAGAAGATTTGCAAGGAATGTTTTGTTTATACGGGGGTAGGTGTCTGGAATGTGTAGCATGGGGAAGTGGTGATAGTAACATGTAAGAAGCATTTAGTCAGTCACGATAGAGAAGATATAGACCTCTGGCAAGCTGATAGGATTTGTTTATAATGGTAACATATGTGGCGCAGATAGACATTGCAGGCTTGGTGAGCTAAAGTGGCTTTTTCTGTGCTGCACAACTCTTATCAATCTCTGCTGTACTGTTTTTTATAATTTAACAGGTTCAGATGGGATGCATATGAGGTTATAGAGTTGAGGGTAGATTGTGAAGAAAGGCTTGCCAAGTTTTCCAATCCACTCTAGATATCAACATATTTGCCATGGTAACCAGGCAGCTTCCTCCCTTGGAATGTCTGGCAACACTCACCACTTGGACCTATGTTGTGCACCTTTATAATGTACTGGACATGGTATTCATTCATTAACCACATTGAATTTATATAAATGTTAGTTCCTGTTTATAAAACTACTTTTAAAATATTTATATTTATATTTGAAATTTACCAAACCAATTAACCTACCTGTATGTTTTCAAGGGGATTTAAGGGGCATAGGGAGAGCATGGAGGAGTAGCACTCAGGCCAAGACTGGAAGGCACGGTGGCGGTACGATGGCGCAGTGGTAGAGTTGCTGCCTTACAGCGAATTCTGCATCGGAGACCTGGGTTCGATTCTGACTGCGGGTGCTGTCTGTACGGAGTTTGTCCGTTCCCCCAGTGACCTGCGTGGGTTTTCTCCGAGATCTTCGGTTTCCTCCCACACTCCAAAGACGTACAGGTATGTAGGTTAATTAGAAACATAGAAACATAATTGGCTTGGTAATTGTAATAATTGTTCCTAATGGTTTTGGATAGGGTTAATGTGTGGGGATCGCTGGTCGGCGTGTACCAGTGGGCCAAAAGGGCCTGTTTCCATGCTGTATCTCTAAACTAAACTAAACTAAATAAACCCATGAATTTAGTCAATGCTGGAATAAGCTTGAGGGGCCATTGCCAACTCCTGCTGCTGTTTCTAATGTTCTTAACTTTTGGCACATTGTCTTTCTTTGTTCATTCTGGCAAAGTATTTCACTTCATATTTCTTTGCATTCCTTCTCACCTCATCTGCCACCCTTCCTTCATTATTTAGCAGTTACTTTACATGCTCAATCAATATGCTGCTCTTCCATTGTTGAAGCCATTAATTTTAACAAAATAAAGCAGTATTCGTCCACTGAATTAGGGTTATAAAATAATACAGCTTGGAACCGGCATTTCGGCCAAACTCGTCCATGCCAACCAAGATATCCCATTTGTCCCATATCCCTCTTTCCTATACATGTGCCTGTCCAAATGCCTTTTAAATGTTATTATTGTACCTGCCTCAATCACTCTCTCTGCAGCTGGTTCCCTGTACACATCACCATTTGTGTGATATTCTCACATCACTGTGAAGCAGTGCTTGCAAACTGAGAATCTAAAGCATAGTCACACAGCACAGAAACAGACTCACTTTGGCCCACTTGTCAATGCTGACCAAGATGCCCCATCTAAACTAGTCACATGTATGCACGTGTTTGGCCCATATCCCTCTAAATCTACCCTTGTACCTCTTCAAATGTCTTTTAAATGTTGTTATAGTACCTGCCTCAACTTCCTCCTCTGGCAGCTCGTTCCATACACCAGGGCTGCCAACTCTCACGCTTTGAGCGTGAGACTCACGCCCTCAAGCAAACTCTCACGCCCTCACGCTGATCAGACATTTCTCACGTTCAGTGGTGAGAAATTCTGTGATCAACGAAAATTTCAAAACTCGGATAAACTGCATGGTCCACGGGTGTTGGAGAGCCGGGGCTGCGGGAGGGATGGGAGCAGAACCAGCAACGGGAACAGATGCGGGGAGCTGGGCTGCGAGTGTTTGAGGCGCTGTCGAGTGTTTGCGGGGCTGACGCTGCAGCTCTGGCCATGGAGCACTCCGGACAGTGCGAGTGTCCCGGGCCGCGGAGCCGTCGGAAGCGTTCGCGCCGCTGCCGCGAGAGTCTCTGTGCCGAAGGGACAGACTCTCAAAGGGAGGTGGAGAGACGAGAGAGGGGAAGGAGACAGGGAGACAGTGGGGGGAGTGAGAGGAGATTGAAGGGAGAGACAGAGGGGGCGTGAATGGAGAGAGAGAAGAGGGAGAGAATGGGAGAAAGAGGGGGAAGAGAGAGGGAGAGAGGGG